>NW_022987851.1:0-92336 GCF_902827165.1 Trematomus bernacchii | reverse complement strand
TTTGCAGTAGCCTCCGGTAGCGAGACCCCTGTGAAGACCCCGGTGGAAACTGTCATGTTTGCAGTAGCCTCCGGAGCGAGACCCCTGTGAAGACCCCGGTGGAAACTGTCATGTTTGCAGTAGCCTCCGGTAGCGAGACCCCCTGTATGCCGGAAGACCCGTGCCTCTAAGCTGGCTAATTTTGCCCTCCTCCCTCAAATTACCTGGTTTCCACGGGTGTGGACGGGGACTACCATGCGTGAAATCACGTTGCCTAGAAGCATGGAGGCGTACCTTCAGACATACTTGGATCACTGTTTGGGTGTCGCTCCGACAGTAAAACAGAAAGACAATGTTGTGTCGAAGATCAGCCGGATAAAGAACTTCATAGTATACATGGCCCATGGTGTTAACCGCCTGTCAGACTGGCTGTTCCTAAGAAACATGAAGATGATCCGTGGCTGGAGCGAGTATATTGTAAAGCCGGGCCGGGCAGTCACAACATCAGAGTTCTTCCTGAAGAATGTGCACCAGTTCATGGGGTACATGTCTGAGTCAAAGCCCCGGGGGTGCAAGCTCACCCAGTCTGATATGACCCACATAATGAGAGAGGTGAAAGCCAACATGAAACACTTGAATAAGGCAGTCACTCTACATCAGTTTAAGGTGAAGAGGAACAAACTGGATCGTCTGCCGAGCCAGGCGGAGCTTCTCGCCGCCATGGCGGCCGCTGAGAAGCGCATCCCGGAGCTCCTCGACCTGATGGCCGGCACGCCGACCTCAACCACCCAGAAGCTTCTCTATGGCTATCTCACCCTCCATTGGAGCCTCCTGTATGGCCACCGTACGGGCGTGTACGCAAACATGAAAAACAGTGAGGTCTTAGAGGCAGCCATAAGGGGAACTGCTGAGGGCTACATCATCCATGTGCAGGATCACAAGACGGCCAAGACATATGGCGAAGCACAGCTGGCGCTTACAGTAGAGGAGTTTAGCTGGGTCATGCGGTGGATGGGGATTAAAGAGGCATTGCTGGGTCCTCAGAATGAATTCTTCCTTTTCACAAGGGGGAATCGGGCCTCCAAGAACCTGAACGCTCACTTGAAGAGGGCATGGGCTGATGCTGGGCTAGAAACAGCCGTCACCTTCACAATCCTGCGCACTGCCCTGGCTGACAATATCAAGCATCACCAAGATCCAGAAAGCCGGTCGATTCTCGCCAGGTTTATGTGTCACGACGTAACCACGGCGGACCGGTTCTACGCGAATGCGCCAGGTATAAAGGAGGCATTGAGAATCCGCTCCATGTTCAGGGCGTCATCAGATGCGGCAGCAGCTGCATCATCATCAGAAGGATGTCTACCGCTGTCAGATGGGGAGACCTCCGAAGAGGGCTGCTATAACAGTACAACTCTATCATCTTCACCTGATGGGTCATTGGAGCGGCAGCAGCAGCGGAAGCGGAAGCGGGAGGGAAAGAGGCCAATGAAGTCGGGACCGGGGCTGGTTGACACTCCTGATGATGGGGCAGGGGCCGTGGACTCAACCTGTTTGCCCTGGTGCACCGTGAGAATTAGACGCCTAATTTGGTCCCCTGAATCCCGCTAAACATTGTGAATATGTATACCGTGTATATAATTATTATTATAATCCTGTGTATACATTTTGTAAATAGTACAATATCTCCAGGGCGCATAACTGCACTTTACAAGCCAGGAAAGGTGCCAGAATCCTGGGCATACATTTTGTTAATAGTGCAACACCTCCAGGGCGCATAACTGCACTTTAAAACGTAGGTTAAGAAATTTAGTAGTACTGTTATAGTAGCAGTAGTACGTGTAAATAGTTTATGTTTTAGCCTCTCTGTACTGTCAACTGTGTTTTTTGTTCAAATAAAATAAAAAAAAAAAAAAAAACAATAACCTTGATGATTACCAGGGGCAGAAAAAGTGCCACTTTCCATCAGCACCGGGGAGGCACTCTCCTTGGTGCTGAACCCTGTGATGAGCGCTCAAGTGTTGGCGGAGGAGGTGTAAGCCAGAGGAGGGTGAACAAAAGTTAAAGTGTTTGAACCTCCAGCCCAGAAGGGGGGGGTGATGCCGTGAAGAAAGCCGAATATGGATGCTGATGGGCGGACACAGAAGCACCATAAAACCACCCCCTTGTAAGGTCACCAGGGGCACGAGAATACCCTCCACAGAAGGGGGGGTGATGCCGTGAAGAAGGCCCAATATGGATGCTGATGGGCGGACACAGAAGCACCATAAAACCACCCCCTTGTAAGGTCACCAGGGGCACGAGAATACCCTCCACAGAAGGGGGGGTGATGCCGTGAAGAAGGCCCAATATGGATGCTGATGGGCGGACACAGAAGCACCATAAAACCACCCCCTTGTAAGGTCACCAGGGGCACGAGAATACCCTCCACAGAAGGGGGGGTGATGCCGTGAAGAAGGCCCAATATGGATGCTGATGGGCGGACACAGAAGCACCATAAAACCACCCCCTTGTAAGGTCACCAGGGGCACGAGGTTCTGGTGGGTGTGAATACCTGTGTTTAGTCCGTGGGGGAGTGCTTAACTGTGGGGGCCCGGGGACTCAGGGTGTGCAAGGTTATGGAGGTCCCACTGTTAGGGGCCCATGCTGGAGGTAATTAGTCCGTCCTTGGGGCTCTGTGAGCGGGCAAAAAGAGGTGATTTCCCCCTGGTCTCTGCTGGAGGTGCAGAGTCCCACTGTTAGGGGCCCATGCTGGAGGTAATTAGTCCGTCCTTCGGGGCTCTGTGAGCGGGCAATGAGAGGTGATTTTCCCGGTCTCCGCCCTGGAGGTGTGAAATAAACAGAGTCCCCCTGTTAGGGACTGGTGCTGGAGGTCTCTAGTCCGTCCTTCGGTGCTCTGTGAGCGGGCAAAAAGAGGTGATTTCCCCCTGGTCTCTGCTGGAGGTGCAGAGTCCCACTGTTAGGGGCCCATGCTGGAGGTAATTAGTCCGTCCTTGGGGCTCTGTGAGCGGGCAGAGAGAGGTGATTTCCCCCTGGTCTCTGCTGGAGCTGTGAAAGAAACAGAGTCCCACTGTTATGGGGACATGCTGGAGGTAATTAGTCCGTCCTTGGGGCTCTGTGAGGGGGCAGAGAGAGGTGATTTTCCCCTGGTCTCTGCTGGAGCTGTGAAAGAAACAGAGTCCCACTGTTATGGGGACATGCTGGAGGTAATTAGTCCGTCCTTGGGGCTCTGTGAGGGGGCAGAGAGAGGTGATTTCCCCCTGGTCTCTGCTGGAGGTGCAGAGTCCCACTGTTAGGGGCCCATGCTGGAGGTAATTAGTCCGTCCTTGGGGCTCTGTGAGCGGGCAGAGAGAGGTGATTTTCCCGGTCTCCGCCCTGGAGGTGTGAAATAAACAGAGTCCCCCTGTTAGGGACTGGTGCTGGAGGTCTCTAGTCCGTCCTTCGGTGCTCTGTGAGCGGGCAAAAAGAGGTGATTTCCCCCTGGTCTCTGCTGGAGGTGCAGAGTCCCACTGTTAGGGGCCCATGCTGGAGGTAATTAGTCCGTCCTTGGGGCTCTGTGAGGGGGCAGAGAGAGGTGATTTTCCCCTGGTCTCTGCTGGAGCTGTGAAAGAAACAGAGTCCCACTGTTATGGGGACATGCTGGAGGTAATTAGTCCGTCCTTGGGGCTCTGTGAGGGGGCAGAGAGAGGTGATTTTCCCCTGGTCTCTGCTGGAGCTGTGAAAGAAACAGAGTCCCACTGTTATGGGGACATGCTGGAGGTAATTAGTCCGTCCTTGGGGCTCTGTGAGGGGGCAGAGAGAGGTGATTTCCCCCTGGTCTCTGCTGGAGGTGCAGAGTCCCACTGTTAGGGGCCCATGCTGGAGGTAATTAGTCCGTCCTTGGGGCTCTGTGAGCGGGCAGAGAGAGGTGATTTTCCCGGTCTCCGCCCTGGAGGTGTGAAATAAACAGAGTCCCCCTGTTAGGGACTGGTGCTGGAGGTCTCTAGTCCGTCCTTCGGTGCTCTGTGAGCGGGCAAAAAGAGGTGATTTCCCCCTGGTCTCTGCTGGAGGTGCAGAGTCCCACTGTTAGGGGCCCATGCTGGAGGTAATTAGTCCGTCCTTGGGGCTCTGTGAGGGGGCAGAGAGAGGTGATTTTCCCCTGGTCTCTGCTGGAGCTGTGAAAGAAACAGAGTCCCACTGTTATGGGGACATGCTGGAGGTAATTAGTCCGTCCTTGGGGCTCTGTGAGGGGGCAGAGAGAGGTGATTTTCCCCTGGTCTCTGCTGGAGCTGTGAAAGAAACAGAGTCCCACTGTTATGGGGACATGCTGGAGGTAATTAGTCCGTCCTTGGGGCTCTGTGAGGGGGCAGAGAGAGGTGATTTCCCCCTGGTCTCTGCTGGAGGTGCAGAGTCCCACTGTTAGGGGCCCATGCTGGAGGTAATTAGTCCGTCCTTGGGGCTCTGTGAGGGGGCAGAGAGAGGTGATTTTCCCCTGGTCTCTGCTGGAGCTGTGAAAGAAACAGAGTCCCACTGTTATGGGGACATGCTGGAGGTAATTAGTCCGTCCTTGGGGCTCTGTGAGGGGGCAGAGAGAGGTGATTTTCCCCTGGTCTCTGCTGGAGCTGTGAAAGAAACAGAGTCCCACTGTTATGGGGACATGCTGGAGGTAATTAGTCCGTCCTTGGGGCTCTGTGAGGGGGCAGAGAGAGGTGATTTCCCCCTGGTCTCTCCTGGAGGTGTGAAATAAACAGAGTGCTACATTTTGTAAATAGTGCAATATCTCCAGGGCGCATAACTGCACTTTACAAGCCAGAAATAATGTTTAAATGGTCGGGGAAAGTATTTTTAAATGTCTGGAAGAGAGTTTTAGACAGTCATTTTGCACGAAATCATTTAACATAGACGCTCTCCTGAAAATGCACAGAATATGTGCTTTTTCAGGAGACCGTCAATGTTAAATGATTTCGTGCAAAATGACTGGCTAAAACCTCGGAATAAGTGTTTGAAAAGCGGGGAAAAGTTGTTTAAAATAGTCTGATACCTCCAGGGCGCATCACCAAAAATGTACAAGCCAGGGAAGATGCCTGAATCCCGGATACTTTAGGTCTGTCACTTAGGGTGACCGCACCACTCCGACGCTCCCGAGAGTGGACGTCCATTGTTTGTAAGGCACCTAAGAGGGAGAAGGGCAATGGTTATCGATGGTGCTTTTAAAGCCTATTGTATACTAACTGTGTGATTTATATTGCTTTTCAAATGCATATAGGCCCCCCATTTACACTGCTCTTCCCGTCAAGAATATGAATAGAACTTAGATAGATCACTTCACATTGAGGGGAAGAGGCATTTTCCCATTGGTCCCAGTCCAGTTGGTTCTTTTCACCATTCTCCCATATGTCACAAATGGCGTTATGAAAATATTAGCAGCATAGATCTCAGGGCGATGCTGTCCCTTAAAAAAGCTGTCCTGATAAAAATGTTCCTCTCGCTCTGAGGAAACTGCCCTGGTGGGTTCATCAGGTGTGGCCGCCGACCCTGGAGTGACCACTGGCACTGGAATGACCGGTGGCAATGGTGTTTTTATTTATTTATTCATTTATTTAACAGGGACAGTGCACATTAATGAACATTTCTGTAAATGTGCCAGAGTTAGCCAATAGGCTATTTTTCATCTGTAGTTAGTTAGATTTTAAAAGTCAATCTAAAACACATTTCATTTTAAACAAGTAAATACAATACATTTAAAACATGCAACATACATTACTGGGAGACTTAAATAAAACAATTTAAAATACAGAACATTAAAACAAAACAAATAAAACAAAACAAAAGAACATGTTAAAACATGTTAAAACACAGGCAGTGAGTAGGTTGTAAGGAGCAGAAGATTGGGTCACTGTTGGCAGAGCGTCTCCCCATCCCATTCAAATTCAAATTCTTGACTGAAAGAGCCTACAGTACATGTAAATGGATAGCATTGCCTATATGCATTTGAAAAGAATTAGTACCCCTCTCTGAGTGACTACGTGTTGAGTTCACATCTTGACTTTACTTCCTGATTTTTGGAAGACAAGACTGACCCAAGATACCTGTACATAGTGGAAAGTGAAATTGACATTGTTTTTTTGACCTTTCAGATGTTGTTGTATAGCCTCTGGAGCAGAAATGAAAGAGTTTTAAAAATGTTTACGTTTTGGTAAGTTTTTAGGGAAATGTTGTAATATTGCAACGTTGGCCTTAGGTGGGAGCAGAATTTCTGTATTTCTACTCACATTGTCTGAATAAATATATTGAACAACTAAGGGTTAATTTGCAGGATTGATTGCTTACTTAGCCCTATATCAGTATATAGCATGAATAATAATCACACATCAGTCATATTTGTTATGAATTATCATTTATTAAATAGTAAGTCGCTTTGGATAAAAGCGTCAGCTAAATGCAATTTATGAAAGCCTCACTCAGGATTTTTTTACCAAGTGTTTTTATTGCTCTTGGGGCATTAAAAACAAGATTTTAACTTTAGTTTTTTATACAATATCTGCATTTTCTCTTTTGAAAAACTAAGTCTTAGTTTGGCCATAGTTATTTAATATATAAAGACTATATATTATTGAATTACAAGATTAGATATACTTTATTTTATCTAAAATATTGATGTGTTCAAATGCTCTTCTAAACAAAACTGAAAGTCCATGAAAAGTTGTCTTCCTGTTTTTGTGAATGAAGCGCCATCTCCTGGTTAAATCCTGAAATTGAAAATCTGGCAACGCCCTCTTGGAAAATAGTGGGAGGGCTTAACATTCCCAGATACTGGTCTTTGGCAGGTCTTAGGCAGGTAGCTGGAAGGTAGCAGGCAGGAAGCTGTAAGCTGGAGTCTGAAATAAGCTGCTCCATCTGTAAGCGCGAGTGAAGTATAACCAGATGCGAGAGAGGGATCAGCGATCAGATCAGCTGCTGCTGACGGAGAACACGCAGCTCTTCCGGATCACAGCTCCGCCCGCTGTGACGGACCGTTGAGCAGAGCAAAATACACTAAGCACACTTAGCTAGTTTATCTACTCTGGAACTAGCTAAACTAGTTATAAATATATTTATTCTTTACTGTCGGGTCACTTATTACAGGTTCAGCGACCTGCACGAGACTGACAGGCTGTCAGGAGAGGGAGAGGAAAAGATTTTCCCCATTTTATTATCCAGAATCACTGTAAACTTTTGAATAAAGTAGTTAATCTACTATTAGTAGTTTGTTTAAATGCATTACTTATGTTTTTTTTTTTTCATTAACATAAAATAAATCTCACGTACCCCCTGCAGTACTCCAACGTACCCCTAGGGGTCCACTGCGCTACAGGGTGTACTTTTAGGGTTTGCTAAACGGGTAAAAAAAGCTACATAACACACAAGGGGACGTGTAATAACCGGAAAAGCATGTCATGGGGCTTTTAAGGTCTTCAATGACATCCACTAAAACACAGACAGTGGCAGAATCTCGGTTTTAGTATTATTATCTCTTAGTGCTGCATTTGACACTGTTGACCACAACATATTACTAGACCGACTGGAAAACTTGATCGGACTTTGGGAAACAGTTCTGAATTTGTTTGAATCCTACTTAAAGGACAGAAAAAACGTTGTTTCTATAGGTAACTATACATCTGAGTTGACAAATATGACATGTGGGGTTCCTCAAGTCTCCATCTTGGCGCCTCTTCTCTTTATCATCTACATGCTACCACTGGCTCAGATGATGAAAAACAACATAATAAGATACCATAGCTCTGCAGATGACACACGCATTTACATAACCATTTCACCAGGAGACTATGCTCCAATGAGGGAGGCTGTGGCTCAGTGGATAGTGTGCTGGACTTCGAATCAGGAGATAGCAAGTTCAAGTCCCACTGCAGTCAGCATGTCGTTGTGTCCCTGGACAAGACACTTCAACCCAAATTGCTCCTGTGGGGATTGTCCACAGTACTGAATGTATGTAAGTCGCTTTGGATAAAAGTAACATGTAATGTAATTCAAACTCAAAATAAATGACTGGATGTGTCAGAACTTTCGTCAAATAAACAAAGATAAAATTGAGGTAATTGTTTTGGAGCCTTGGAGGAACTAATAAAAGTCAGTGCTGAGCTTCAGTCAACAATGTTCACAACAACAAATAAAGACAGAAATCTAGGTGTAGTCATGGACTCTGACCTTAATTTTAACAGTCATATTAAAACAATTACTAAGTCAGCCTAATATCAATTTAAGTAATGCTCCCCATAGGCGCTCTGATGTGCGAGACAGGCTTTTTCTGTTTGATGCAGGGGCACCTTCTTGTCACATAAACCTCAACATCCTGTTTCATATAAGGCCAATAGAATCGGTCTCGAGTTAGGCCCAGGACTCTTTCGGTCCCCATATTTCCCATATCATCATGGAGATATTTCAGGACTGTCAGCTGATACTGCTCAGGCAAAACTAGTTGACTTCTTTGGCTGGTTTCCCTGTATAACAGCCCATCTTTGAGTCGAAGTTTCTCCCACTCATGCAGCAGTTTCTTTGCCAGACCACTAATGCCTCTCCTCAGGTCACCAGTCACCAGAGTGTTGCCAGTCTCTTTCAGTTTAATGACTTGACTGATGGCAGGATCACTTTGTTGAGATTTCATCAGCTCGTCGCGGCTTATGGTTGGAATCAGCTCGGGTGACTGTTGAGACAAACTATCTTGCGACAGCCCAGCTAGCGGGGAACGTTCTCACAACATTGGCTAACATTACCTACAGGTTCTAATACTGTTTTAAAGAAACGTTTAACCTGATGTTCAAAGAAACTTTTTAGGATGTTTATTATTTCAAATAATGTTCCTATAAGGTTTAAGGTTAACTAAGACATAACGTTTTAACTGCAACATTCAGAGGATGTTTTGAGGATGTTATTAAGGCCTGAGATGACAGAAAGTTTTTTTATAAAACATTCCTTTAATGTGATATGTTAACAAAGGTGAAACGTTTTGCCTACAACATTCTAAAGATGTGTTTTGGACGTTGTTGGGGTAACACATTAAAGATGTTCTTTATAAAACGTTCCCTCAATGTTACATGATAACAAATTAAGAACTTTCTCCAAGCAACATTCTGAAAATGTTTTCAGGATGTTATTGAGGCCTGAGATGACAGAAAATGTTTTATAAAATGTTCTTTTTATGTGATATGTTAACAGGGGTGGAACGTTTTGCCTGCAACATTCTAAGGATGTGTTTTGGACGTTGTTGGGGTAACACATTAAAGATGTTCTTTATAAAACGTTCCCTCAATGTTACATGATAACAAATTAAAAACATTCTCCAAGAAACATTCTGAAAATGTTTTCAGGATGTTATTGAGGCCTGAGATGACAGAAAATGTTTTATAAAATGTTCTTTTTATGTGATGTGTTAACAGAGGTGGAACGTTTTGCCTGCAACATTCTAAGGATGTGTTTTGGACGTTGTTGGGGTAACACATTAAAGATGTTCTTTATAAAACGTTCCCTCAATGTTACATGATAACAAATTAAGAACATTCTCCAAGAAACATTCTGAAAATGTTTTCAGGATGTTATTCTTTTTTTTATAAAACGTTCCTGTGATGGCAAATATTAACACGGTCATGGTCAACGTCAGATTTATTTCTAGAGCGCTTTAAAAAACAACTTCTTGCATTTGTTTGAAAAGGATGTTTTTAAAAAAATAATTGATGTCACCATATTTTCCTTTTGAAAAAAACAAACAAGCACGTAATTCATGATAAGCTGTAAGCAGATATTGCATGTTTGCGGTGGCATGTGTGAGTTCCCAGATAGAAATGTTTGTTACCATTCATTGTTCTAGGAATGTTTTCAGCGGGACGTTTTATTTTGGTTCCCAGAATGTTCTTCTGAAAGGTAGGATAACGTTCTTTAAAAACATTCTTGAAATGCGTGGTGATAACCTTCTTAAAATGTTTTTGATAACCTTCTTAAGGTGTTTTTGATAACCTTCTTAATATGTTGTTGATAACATTGTTAGAACATTATGCCCTACTGTTCTTAAAACGTTTTCAGCGGGACGTTTTAGTTTGGTTCCCAGAGTGTTCTTCTGAAAGGTAGGATAACGTTCTTTAAAAACATTCTTGAAATGTTTGGTGATAACCTTCTTAAGATGTTTTTGATAACCTTCTTAAAATGTTTTTGATAACCTTCTTAAGATGTTTTTGATAACATTGTTAGAAGATCATGCCCTACTGTTCTTAAAACGTTTTCAGCGGGACGTTTTAGTTTGGTTCCCAGAATGTTCTTCTGAAAGGTAGGATAACGTTCTCTAAAAACATTCTTAACATGTTTGGTGATAACTTTCTTAAGATGTATAAGCGCATTGAGACAATGAATAGGACGTATAAAAATGTATTTGCATGCCAATATTCACTCACATGCACTTATAATCACACTAAGGTATGTAGGCCCACAGTATTCTTAATATCATATGTGTAAAATATCAGAAAATAATCACACTTTTTTCTGACTATATAGGTTGTGTCTCGTATGTAGGTGCTAACTATTGGATAAGCTATCTGGGTGTGTGTGGTTTGTGAGGGCTGCGTGTAAACAGTGTCCGCTGTTTATGCATATTGGATAAAAATTGTTATTGCACCCTTTAGATTTGAGACCAACAGACATATAGAAGAACGGACTGACTGTCACTGGGTGTTTCTCAATCGCGAGTAAAGCTGCTTCCGAGCCACTATTTCAAGCATACTACGTCATCGAGTGCCGCCGAAGTACTGTTCCAATCTCCAGTATACTTGGAAATCTACCGAGCCCGGCGTACTCCGTTTGGAGAAATATCGAGTGTGCACATGAGTAGACTTCGCGGCCTTAAAATCCCCACAATGCTTTGCGCACGGACCAATTTCCCCAAATCTGTGGCGGAAGATGTAAGGCGGGGCCTCTCATATTACGCACACCTGCACACTTGCTAGCTTGTTCCACTCTTTGTTTTCCGAATGCCAGGAAGTATTCTTGACTCGCTTCTGAAGCAAGATGCTCGGCAGACATGTGCTACCAAGCAAGCATACTCGCGATTGAGAAACACCCACTGCCCGTCCCTGAAACCCCTGTTAGTGTTTGTATGTGTTTGTTTCTACTGTGTGTCTCTCTCTCTCTCTCTTCCCCCCCCCCCCCCCCCCCCCCCCCGCCCCCCGGTCTGCTCTACACGGCTGGGAGCAATCTCCAATCAACCACACCTGCAACCTGCTCATCAGCCACACTATGAAAGCCTGCAGCCTGCACTCATTCCCTGCTGGATTGTTGACGTGAACGGTTTGTTGCGTACTCTAAAAAATAAACAGTCTGAAAACATAAAAAAATCTAACTTGCAGCTGAAAACGTTTTAAGAATAGTAGGGCATAATGTTTGAACAATGTTATCAAAAACATCTTAAAGTTATCACCAAACATTTTAAGAATGTTTTTAGTAAGCGTTATCCTACCTTGCTTTAGAGGCCTTATGAATAATGGACGTCCACTCGCGGGAGATGTACATTAGTGGTGCGGTTACCCTAAGTGACAGACCTAAAGTATCCGAAAAGAGTGCCTCATAATGCGGGTAGAGTCCCCTGTCGACTCCCCTTGCATTGCTCCAGAGTCAAAATTGTCGAATTAACATTTTTGGAAAACCGTTGAGAACCAGGAAAAAGGGGTGAAAATGAACAAAAATAATCCGAAAATAGGGCCTCATGCAGATTGTACAGGATCAAGCTGTTGAGTTAAGCTGTTGAGGTTGACTCGACACACACTGTGCCGAAGTGAAAACACATGTGTGCCGAAGTGAAACACATGTGTGTGAAAGTGCGACATTTCACTTTTTAAGGCAGGAATAAGTGTTTGAAAGGCGGGGGAAAGTGGTGTAAATAGAGGCAGAGTGTACCCAGAGAGCAGGCTGTGCAGCCCGGGAAAATCACCTCTCTGTGGCCCCTCACAGACCCCCAAAGGACGGACTAGAGACCTCCAGCATGAGTCCCTAACAGTGGCACTCTGTTTATTTCACACATCCAGGACAGAGACCGGGGAAATCACCTCTCTTGCGGCTTTCACACCGGCGCTTTTCACTTTCTAGCTCCAAGCGAGAGCTTTTCTGGTTCAGCTCCCGCTCTGTTCACACCGCTCACACCGCTCAAGAGCCGGGATGGTACTGCGTCATTGCCTCATCGTTTGCGTCATGACGTAACCGTTTACGTGCCTGCTTCATAAAACCCATACCGCGCGGAAATCCCTCACATCGACAACAACAATGGCTGTTCGCTTTGGTTATCCTCTTACGAAACGAAATGGAAGGCATCGGACGACTTTACAAGGGATGACTTTACTTGGAACTTTACAAACATCACATGCGAAATGCAAGACTTCTTTGTGGTCTTCAGGATCTACTTCAACAACGATTCCGTAGGAAACGGAAGGTAAATCTACGTCCTATTCGATGGCGTTAGAGCTAGCTGTTGTTAGCCTCTGCATGCGCCAAGCTCAAAATACCCAGCTTTGCAGCATTAATTACTATGGTATAACATTAAAACGGATTCTCAATGTTATTTCCACAGATCATGTTGAAATGGCGGAGGTCGCGTGTTATTTGGACACAGCCCAGATCTTCCGATTGGTGGAACACCATTGCTTCAGACTTCTCCCCTCAGCAATTCATGCAGAATTTCCGAGTGTCCAGGGAGTCCTTTGAGTACATCTGCAACCAGCTCCGCGGCGTTTTGGGGAGAAGAAACACAAATTACCGTCGGTGTATACCCAATAAAAAACGGGTTGCAATTGCCCTCTGGAAGCTGGCCACCGGCGGAGAATACAGGACCATCAGCCATCTTTTCGGGGTAGGCCTAAGCACCGTTTGCGTCTGTGTTCAGGATTTCTGCAGGGCAACCATGGAAGTTCTGCTTCCACTACATATCAAATTCCCTAATGTGGAGAAGTTGGTGGAAATGGCCACTTTTTTCAACAAGCGTTGGAGAGCACCACAGTGTATTGGTGCAATAGATGGAAGCCACATCCCTATTTTAGCACCAGAAAATTATCCCAAGGACTATTATAACAGAAAAGGATGGCATTCTGTTGTTCTACACAACCTGGTCTCACCAGAATGCGTGACTCCACCACGACTCCTTAACACCGCAGTGCGTGGTGGAGTCACAAACTTTGCTACATTTACGTGTCTGCACCACGCAAACAACCCCAATGTAAAGTGAATGAGGCTCCTTTGTCGTGGTGCACACACGCATTTCTACAATGTCCAGCAGTGAGCTTTTATTCTATAAAACGTTTTTAAAATCTACTTTATAGCTTGTAGTAACTCACGAGAGGCTTCTTTTATTTTATTTGTATTCATAATAATTTTTATTTTTCATCAGAATGTATTATGGTGCATTATTTACCAATTTTTGTTCTCAAAAAACAGTGCATTGTGTGTAATACAACTGTGATTTTTATTAAATTAGTTAGTTTTTAAGGAAGGCCAGAGCTTCAGCTGTGTCAAATAGATTGTTCCCTTTAGTTAACGTTATTTAAAAGATAATTATATTCCTATTTGATCATGTCCCCTTTATTGTATTACGGACCCAAAGAGCGATGAGCGTCCATTCCCATTGGATAACGGAGGATTTTACACCCGGAAGTAAGTATTCTCCTTACTGTCGATTGATTTTATTTACAGTGATATCTGCACTACTCATCGACTCAAAAACACCAGATTATCCTTGTTAATTACACAACATTGATTGGTTTAAATTGTGTGCAATGCTTTTGTATTTTCCCCTTTCGATTCGGAGAAACAAATATTTGTTCGTAGTGTGTGGATGGCAGAAGACACTACACTACCCAGAATCCTCAGCTATGGGACTACACCATGTGCTTAGAACGTGTCCTACCCACCCCCCCCCCCCCCCTTAGGTCACAGGCTCCTCCAACAGTGCAACACAATAAAACAGATACACAGACAAAATAGTGCAGTAAATACAAAAATAAAAATAGTAAAATAGTAAAAAGTGAAATAGTGCAATAAGAGTCTATATACAAGTGATTGAATATGATATATTAGATAAATCATTTCTAAGTAGCAGCCAGATGAATGTTATGGATGTTGTTTCTAAGTTCAGGTGTTTAATAGTCTTATGGCCTGTGGGATGAAGCTGTCCCTGAGTCTGGTGGTTTTAGTCCGGATGCTGGGTACCGCCTGCCAGACGGCAGCAGACAGAACAGTTTGTGGCTGGGGTGATGGGGGTCTTTTATAATCCTGAAGGCTTTCTTTAAGGTTAACCTGGTATTTTTACTCCACAACATTTATTTTAGTTACTTTACAGATTTTGATTAATGATGTGAAATATAAACAACCCTTAAATCAGACTTTAGTTACACCTGAGTAAAATTCAGTGAAGGTGATTGTCAAGTGCCAACAATCAGGCGAGATATTTGGTAGTGGGTGCTTGAGAAGGCTAAATATTTATCTGCAGATCCCTATAAAGTATATTCATTACTCGTTATTCTCTACTAATAGTTAATTAAAAACTGTATATAATGGCTATTTTGCACATCCCTTTCAAGATTTCAAGATTTCCTAAGGTTTATTGACATATCATATACACAACTACGGTGTAGTTATGCAATGAATGAAAAACTTGGGTCACAGGTTCCTCAACAGTGCATTACAAGACATCTATCGATATCTGTGTACCTCCACCATTAAACATATTCTGCACATTTCTTATACTATCTACATACATCTTATAAGAGTATAATTAATATGTATAATATCAGTTCAAAGAAGTGCTTCAACATACAGATGGAGCCTCTTATTTTGGACCCCAGCATACAGCTTCCTGCCGACTGCCAGCCAGTTGCCAGCCAGTTGCCTGCCAAAGACCAGTATTCAGGAATGTTAGGCCCTCCCACTATTCTCCAATTTCAGGGTTTAACCAGGAGATGGCGCTATATATTAAATAACTAAGACTTAGTTTTTCACAATAGAAAATGCAGATATTATATAAAAACTAAAGTTAAAATCTTGTTTTTAATGCCCCAAGAGCAATAACATCTTGTCACAAGCTTTTTGGAAGAAAAAGACTGACTCAAGAGACCTGTAGTTGACTAATTACAGGCCTCAATAAAGTTCTGCCATTGGTTGTGAAAAACAACGGTGGACATAGTGGAAAGTGAAATTGACATTGTCGAATTTAATAAAAATACAAAATAATGTATCTGTGTATGTGTTTTACTATGTGATCTGCACTTATCAAACATCTAATTAAGGCGAGACACCCCAGGTGAATAGGGTATTTTTAACTTAAAGATATCAGCTAAATATTTCTCCAGTTAATTACTTACAATAAGGCAATTGTTTTTTGTATTACAAGTTTTCTGAAATAGCATGTTTAAATATCCAAATGAACCATTATCTCATGAAATATGCGCATATTTTAACACATTTCAGGAACCGAAATCTGAACTTTGGATAAAGCCAGGATCAAAATTATTGTTTCATTTTGTAGTCATATTAGTATCTAAGGCTTTTACAGAAGGGATTTTGGATATCTCTTTGTATCACTCCATAAATCAGAAAATACTGTCAACAGCCCTAAAATATCAATTTTCACCATGTTTTTAGGTATAAAATGTTATATAATTCAGGCTATGAATTATATATGACCAAACCCTTCTGTAAAAGCCTTCATAATATTGATAGGAATATAACTGGAAGGTTTGGTGTATGTAACTGCTGAGTGATTCTACAATTTAGGGTACATTCCATGTCCATTGATGTCCATTGATGATAATTATAATTATTCTAACTATTTTCTTCAAAAATATCATATTTTGCCTATTATTGGAAAGCATGTTATAATATCACACAAACATTATGTGCATCCTATGCTTTATTTAGCTTGAAATGTGTCATGATGTTCTTAAATTGTCAGTTTTTGCTATGTCCGTTTTTCAGTTGAGGGTGTCTTGGATTCAAAATAATGAATAAAAACCATTAAAGTAAATTTAAAAAATGATTCATTTATTTCAAAAGTCTAAATACTAAAGAATAATAACATATTTTTAATTGATTTCCCCCTTTAAATAATTTAAATATCTTAATATATGAATGTCCGCAAAAGTTCTGTCAACTATGTTACTAACAGAACTTCCCCCTTTAACTCAAAAATTGTTTGTCCCAATACCATGTCACCAGCATCACATGATGCCATGTTCCTCTTTGGCAGACATTTTGAACACACTGTGGTGATTGTCCTCTACATTTTTACAATATTTTATGTATAATAGCACATGGTCAATTAATATACTCATTGACAATCAACAATGTTACGTACATTGTTATGGTTTACAATTGTTTAATGATTTTAATTCAATTATATGTGCAAATGTGATGTTAACCTGTTCAAGAAAATGACATGTGGTCATCCAGGCAAGGCCTACCATTGAAATGATGGGTCAAAAATAGGGAAATTGTCAACTAGGTTACCTGTCAACTGAGTTACCCAGTACTGTAATAACTGTAGTAACTTAGTTGACAGGTAACCTAGTTGACAATTTGTACGACATGTAGACGTCATTACACATCATTATCAATGGAATTTTGCACTTCTGCCTTGAAATTAACATAGTGCTGATGGTTAATAATGTGTCCAGTCAACTATGTTATTTGCGTCAAATGTTTGACTTTCATTGTCAACTATGTTGCACCTCATTTTTTCAAATTTAAAATATCTAAAATAGTGCTTCTGATATCCTTTATAGTATAATGTATATCTACACAGGTTGGAGTTTTACATGACATCTCTTAAAACTATCAAAATGACCTGTATGGTAGTTTTATAATACAAAATATCCCTAAACTTAATGACAGTGCTGAACATATCACATGAAAAAACAAAACTTTAATACAATTATTTTTTAAACTTTAAAAAAATCTTTGGATATATGGTAGAATAGACTCAAGAGCCTTTCAAATTTGATTTTACTTGAAGTGCAGGACTTAATCAAATGATTGTAATGACATCAAGTTTGTCCGTAACATAGTTGACAAACTGAGTAGTGAAAACATCCTTTCCCTTAAAATAAAAAATATATAAAATGTTTAAGCTTTGCAACTAGTGGATATGTTACACTGAGGAATATACTAACTTGAACCACTGATTGTTCTATCTATACATTTTATTTGGCATTAGTAAATAATTATGCACATTTACAGATATTTACATGATATGAGTGATAACACGTGTTATAAGGGCTATTTCGCACAATAGGTGTGCCTTGAGATTTTTACTTGTCCTTTGGTGTGCCTTGGGCACAAAAAGTTTGGGAACCACTGCTGTAGAGAAATGTAAACGTTCACCATCCCCCACCCGCCTACTGTATGTTGCTTTTTGACATGTAAATGGGTAACTACCCCCCTCTGAGTGAATACCTGTTGTACCTGTCCGGGGCTAAGCCCATAGGACGATGCTCTGATGTCATCACCCTCGCACATTGGTCATATGTTTACAAAAAACGATGTTAACACTTTCTCGTTCTTAATATATGCTATATTTAGGGTCGATATGTGTTGAATTTACTTTAAAATAGCAGATCACTGTGATTCACTTCTCCGCGGCTCCTCCGTGCAGAGAGGCCCCCCCCCCCGTTGACAATTCACGAGCGTCTAACTCTCTCCCCCCTGTGAAGAGATATCACAGGGGGGGGTTGGGACACACACATTCCGATGGCCAATTTGTTTTAAACAAAGAGTGGGGTGGGGGCTGGTGAACGGTATGGTCAATGTTTGTAAACACTGTGACATTTTGACTTTATTTGATCATTTCAGTTAAAAAACTAACGTTCATATTTCATATTACTGTTTTGCCTGGCTGGACCTGTAATTTACAGGAAAGGAGTGCACGCTACTAAAGAGACACGCTACCATGGAAACCAAACAATGGTGTTGCTGTATTGAAGTCCGAGTGGAAACAGTCATATTTGGAGCGTTATGTTAGAATGAAACAGCGAGGTCGTGACTCACAAAAAAAAAGTGTTACTTCACTAACTGTAAGCTTGTCACTCAGAGTAACCTACAGTTAACTTAACTGTTGGAAAAGAAAGATCAGAGTTAGGAGTGTGAACACACAGCTGAGAGCTGCCGTTTCATTCTGACTGTTTAAAAAACGGTAACAACGGACTATTTTTCTTAGCGGATGCATGTAAATTTAAATCAATACATAGAACTATGTTTTAAATCAATAAAATATTTTCTAAATCCATAAAAGCATTTTAATTAATATTGGGAGTCATGTCGTTACTTTGTTGAGAATGTGGCCATGTAATAAGCGGGATAATTTGCAGCGACTTGGTCATTATGGGGAAAAATAACACCCAGGGATCAAGATCCCTCCGCGACGCGGGAGGGATCAGTAATTTTTAGTGAATTACTGAGTTTAGGCACGTTAATAACATTTTAATGAAGTTGAATACAGTATATTCATATTTGTCAGTGATTTCATGTCAATTCGGCGAACATAAACGATTAAATTAGGATTAAAAATCGAGAGCCGGCTGCTGTTCGTTACGGTAACCCAACTAGGACACTTGACACAGTGGCTTTTGGCAAAGCACACAAAGAAAACAAAAAAAACCGAGAGAGATGAGTTATTGTTATTACAACGTGACTTCACTATTATTTAACAACTATTTTTATTGGGTTCTTTTATTTGGGGTTAAGTACATTGTCAGAATAAGTGAGAAATGGATTTAACTTCTGTTAGACAGCTATCATACTGAATAAATATTTATGCAAAAATGTATGGCATTAATAATGTATATCTAATTACATTAACTGTGAATGTCTTTCATTTTATTTAAAATGAAATAAAATTACATAAAACATTTTCCATAAAAAAGTTGATTCAAGAACAAATCAGTACTTTTCTTATATGACTATTATTGCTAAATTTGAAAGGTCTTTACCAGCTTTGGAATTATATATATATATATATATATATATATATATATATATAGCACCTTCTGCCATCCCATCTCTACTGACATATGGATCTTAACAAAGATCCGCTATACATTAGTACCAGATATACTGTACACGGACATTTTAGTGAACCAGACCAGCTGTTTCCGCCGGGTCTTCGCTTCCCGGGCATCACGTTGTTTACAAGTGTGTTCAGATGCTAAATGACAAGTGCATTGACAATTGTTGTCGTCTTCTCTGTGAACGTTTTTTTCTCCGTTATTTTGCCATTTTCAGATTTAAATTTCGAGCGGAAAGCTAACCAGGAAGTAATAATTACTTAAGCGGAGAACGGAGAAAGTAAACGTTACAGCAGGCATAACAACAGCCGGTGTTTATTTTATTATAATATATATCATTTGTTTTAAAGCTCAATATATAGTTCTATCCGTGACATATGGATCTTAACAAAGATCCGCTATACATTAGTACCAGATATACTGTACACGGACATTTTAGTGAACCAGACCAGCTGTTTCCGCCGGGTCTTCGCTTCCCGGGCATCACGTTGTTTACAAGTGTGTTCAGATGCTAAATAAAAGTTTAGCTTGTACATTTGATACCCCGCCTCTCGGCACCACAACATCCAGTTTACTGTATTTCACATGAGCGATGTCGAACATTGAAAAGTCCTTATAAAATCTCTGTTATTAGATCAGTACTTTTCTTATATGACTATTATTGACTTGAACACTAAGAATGTATTTATTAACTTCAGAAATTTGAAATATTTGAAATCAGATGAAAACAAACTGTAACGGACCCTGCCGTGTTATCTATGATTACTATGCCTTACTGTACATTCATAATTTCAGCCGGAGGTAGGTGGTAGGCGTTGCGGAGGAGCAGATTGCGAGTGAGGTGCCTGTTCTAAACGAACTATTCCAGCTGTTATAAAGCATTAAATAAAAAGTAAGCAAGGAATACAGAATGTTTCGTTACGTAACTTTGTTGAGAATGTGGCCATGTACATGTAATACATGGGATCATTTGCAGCGACTTGGTCATTGTGGGGAAAAATAACACCCATCCTGATCGTTTCAATGAAGTTGAATACAGAATATTCATATTTGTCAGTGATTTCATGTCAATTCGGCGAACATAAACATCAATGATGATGATTAAATTAGGATTAAAAATCGGGAGAGCCGGCTCGTTCGTTTTTTTCCGACCTAACAACATCTATTATTTAGAAGTTGATTTCACATGACTCCAGTGTGGAACCCCACTGCACCCCCTGGTGGATCAATGATCCATTGCAGCTGGCTTCACAATAATTAAATGTATTTATCATGGGGGCGGTATCAAGTCTGACTGGGGGCCGGCCGGCCATCACGGAACGTGCATGAACCGATCACGACCCTCGCACTTTAAACTGTCCAAAATAAGACGCTTCATCTGTAGTTAACATTGCAGGAAAGTTGATTGTCAAGTTCCAAAACAAACCATGCAATATATTAGACGTTAAGTACTTTGTCAGGCTTAATATCTGTAGATACCCCCAAAGCTTTTTTCTTATTTAAAAGAAGACCTTAACCTAAAGTATTCTTTAATGTTTAAATAAAGCCTTATTAGTTTGTCTGTTTTGCACATCCTCCTATCAGGCACTAAACTGTTTTATTGTAGAGATCACTTACAGTATCTTCTTGATATTTTATATTTTATATTATTTATATCATTGACCTTCCACTTTCCCACTATATTAAGAGTATGTACTCTTAATATTTAAATGTTTTCATCAAATATAACACATTCAAAAGTGCTTTACAAAAATGAAAGACATTAAGAAAAAGGCATTTTAAAACAGTCATTAAAAAGCAACACAATCTACCTGCATTGCAATTACTCTAAACGTGTAATAACGTGCTTTAACCAGTAGGAGGTGCGGGTTAAAAAGCTGTCAAGTTTACAGTGTTAACAAAATAAAATATACTGCTGTTTCTGGTTTAGTTTACGACGGATATATTCTGTTATTGTTTTGATATTTGTAACACAAAAGCGATGTAAAAAACCCACAGCAACACAGAAAAGATGGTCTTAACATGACCCAGCGGTCTAGTAGTTAATAAAAAACAATAATATCAAAACAAATTATTACTACTAACTTTATTGTGAAATTAAAACCGAACGGTAAAAGAATAGTTTCCGGTCTATTCTGAGGCCCGATCTCTGTAGATAAATAAAGAACTACGACAGATGTGTAATGTTTAATGCAGCCAAACCATTCATTACAATGCATTCATGTGATGACTTTCAAAGAGTAAAGCAAGCACTGCTGAATAAAGTATGATTTTTATCTTTTACGAAACGTTTTTTTTTCCATATGGAATGCAGTTGGAGGTCAACCAATCACAGAGCTTGAGGCAAAGCGGAACAATAGCTGAGGATTCTGGGTAGTGTAGTGTCTTCGGCCATCCTAAACTCTGAACACATATTTGTTTCTCCGAATCGAAGGGGAAAATTACAAAAGCATTGCACACAATTTAAACCAATCAATGTTGTGTAATTAACAAGGATAATCTGGTGTTTTTGAGTTGATGAGTAGTGCAGATATCACTGTAAAATCAATCGACAGTAAGGAGAATACTTACTTCCGGGTGTAAAATGAATGGGAATGGACGCTCACATTGCTCTCTGTGTCCGTAATACAATAAAGGGGACATGATCAAATAGGAATATAACTATCTTTTAAATAACGTTAACTAAAGGGAACAATCTATTTGACACAGCTGAAGCTCTGGCCTTCCTTAAAAACTAACTCATTTAATAAAAATCACAGTTGTATTACACACAATGCACTGTTTTTTGAGAACAAAAATTCGTAACTAATGCACCATAATACATTCTGACGAAAAATAAAAATGATTATGAATACAAATAAAATAAAAGAAGCCTCCCGTGAGTTACTACAAGCTATAAAGTAGATTTTAAAAACGTTTTATAGAATAAAAGCTCACTGCGGGACGTTGTAGAAATGCGTGTGTGCACCACGACAAAGGAGCCTCATTCACTTTACATTGGGGTTGTTTGTGTGGTGCAGACACGTAAATGTAGCAAAGTTCGTGACTCCACCACGCACTGCGGTGTTAAGGAGTCGTGGTGGAGTCACGCATTCTGGTGAGACCAGGTTGGTTCTACAGGCTGTTGTTGATGGCAGGCGGATGTTCTGGGATGTGTGTGTTGGTGACCCAGGTAGTGTACATGATGCTAGAGTGCTAAAACAATCCAATCTTTGGGTGGCTATCAGTGATGGAGTGTTGCTAGGCCAAAACAAAATGGCCATCTCTGGCTGTGATGTGGGACATTACCTGATTGGTGACCCAGCCTATCCAATGCAAAGATGGCTGATGAAACCATTTTCGGACACCGGGAGACTGACCCCTGAACAGCACACCTACAATTACAGGCTGAGCAGTGCACGGTCGGTTGTTGAGATGGCTTTTGGAAGGCTAAAAGGAAGATGGAGGTGCCTCCTAAAAAGGAACGACAGTGAGCTGGAACTCACCAAAATAATGACCGTGACTTGCTGTGTACTACACAACATATGTGAGGAACATAGGGACAACTTCACTGAATATTGCCATGAAGTTGTGTACAACCAACCCCCTTTACACCCCTTTCCAGAGAACAGTAGACAAGAAGGAGCTGACGTTAGATCTGCATTGATGGAGTATTTCAACATGGGGGACCACTAATATTACTGCAGTTAAACCTGATCTATTTTGTACCATGCCTCTTACAATAAAATCACTGGATCAGACTTGAATTGTGTTTTTCTTTTGTATACAAATCACAGAATGTAGATAAACAGGTATGAACAATATTCTTATAAAAATAGTGCATACCCAAAAGGTTTAGACCAGGGGTCTCCAACCTTTCTTCACCTGAGAGCTACATTTATTCACATAGCACTCATCGGTTGAATTAAGCTACTTTTGTAAACGTGTGAAATTGCAATACCCAAAGCGTATAAAAATAAAATGTGTGTGAGTGTGTGCAGTCACCTGAGCTGCTGTGCAGATACAGCTGTGCTCAACATTCATCAGGGATTGGTCGCTCTCTCTTTGGATGTGTTATGAACAATTTAGTGCTAACCTCAGCTTTATGTCATGACATTTGTGCTGGGTAAGGGCACAGTACATTTGAGTTTGTTTCCTTCACTTAGATTTATGTCAGTATTTTATATCCTAACTTCTTTCTAAAGAGAAATAGGAATAAAATAAATGGTGTGCCTTGCTCCAGCTTGACAATGACACAGGTAACGATTCCATTTAGCATCATTTTGTTTAAAGAATGCATGGCAGAATCAGACTTAGCATACAAGTAGTCATACTTGTCATCTACCACTGTTTTAGTTCAGTGTTTTATCATAGTGACATTAGCTAGTTTGCAGTGGATCACTGAAAAAATAAAATGTAATAAGACATGACTTTTGACTTATGTTTATTTTACATACAAATCAAAGAATTAGAAGTATGGACAATATTTGTACTGTATATTATATAACTAAGTGTATTTAAAAAAGAATGTATACAAAAGGGGCATGAACAATGGAGATACAAAAATAAGGTCATTGTTTGCTGTTGGCCTCCATCACCTTCACCATCCTGTCTAACAAGTCAAGCATGTGGCTGTCCTGCTCGGCCTTCGCGATTCTGGCGAGTCCGTCGATCCGGCTCTGCTCGATTCTGCTCTGCTCTGTTATGTTGAAGATCCGTAGGAACTCAGCATTGGCGTTCTGCACCTCCTGAAGCATCGCCCGGCTATGCTCCAGTAGCTCTTCGTCCCTGGCGTCACTCTTCTCCATTAACGGGACAAGGCCAGATGACGAATCCCGCTTCCTTTTAACTACAAAGGGAAAAATAATAATGAGGTCAACACCGTGTTCATGGCATTCTATGAGGTGTAAATTATATACTGTGTAATGAAATGTTTTATTGTTATTATGGCTGCAGTTGCATAACTTGAACAACTACTACAATGACAATGCCATGATAAATGGCAACAGGGAACAGTATTACCATTATGACCACTGTAAACCTTACCCTGTTTGTTTCGGCCCACTGGCTGGGTTAGGGTCACCAGAGATTCCTGGGAAGAGCTGCTTGTTGTGGCAAGAGGAGACCCAAGCATGTGCACGGGCGAGCTACACGCCGACGGTAGTGGTGGTTCCGACTCAATACACTCCAAATGAGATATGCCTGTAAACACAATATAAACACAATGAACAAAAGTAGCCCTTCAACAAATCATACATCGTTAGTGAGAAGAAAGAAGATACATTGGAGGCGTTCGCTGTCTTTGCCATGGGGATACCTTTGTTTATTATTGTTAGCATTAGCATGCTAGCGCATGGGTGCCCACCCGGTAGCTGTAGTAGGTAAACTTTAGCTATTATTGCCAGGTCTGTCGATAGCTACATGGTTTAGTTTATGTTGTAAAACAAAAAGGCACAAATAACACAAATCAGTAATGCATAACTCACCAGCATTAAATGACTCGTCCTCCAACCCAATTGATGAGAGACAAAGCGAATTCACGGTGGATCCCAAACCACTCGTCGGTCTGTCTCCGAGGACCGAGTCTAGCAAGTCAAAATGTGGACTTGTTTTCGGACGACCGCTGCCACTCCGTCCGAGCTCTGTCTTTTGGTCCCGATAATCCTTCTTCAATTTTTTCAATTTGTTGCTAATCTGTAAAATGCTACGGTCATAACCAGCGGTTGCCATCTCTCGCTTCAATTGTTGCAGAATGGCTTTGGACCGCGTGCTCCCCTCCAGCTTCCTCTGTACCTCTTCGGAAGACCAGATTGCCACTAGGTAGCTGGTCTCTTCAGTGGACCACTGCTGCTTATTCTGTGTTTTGAGGTCTTCCATCGTTGTGTACAAACTGGATAAAACGCAGGCATTTTGTTGTTGTTCAGGAGGTTGACCAAGCCCATGCCCCTGCCCCCGCCTCCGCCTCAACGTAAGAGACGTAAGCGACGCCGCGTCATAGCTCCAAAGCTCTTGCCTCTGGACCGACAATTTTTTGGAGCTGGAAGTGAACCGCATTCCGGAGCTATGACGCGCCGCCGCTGCGGTGTGAACAGGAAAAAACGGCGCTTTTCCAGCTCCAGCTCCGAGCCGGAGCTGGAAAAGCGCAGGTGTGAAAGGGGCATCTGTGGCCCCTCTAAGACCCCCAAAGGACGGACTAATGACCCCCAGCATGTGTCTCTGACATGGGCACCTCCATAACCTTGCACACCGTGAGTCCCCGGGCCCCCACGGACTAAACCCAGGTATTCACACCCACCAGAACCTCGTGCCCCTGGTCACCCTAAAGGGGGGTGGATTTTGTGGTGCTTTTATGTCCGCCCATCAGCATCCATATTCGTCCTTCTTCACGGCACCACCACCCCCCTACTGGGCTGGAGGTTCAAACACTTTAACTTTTTTTCACCCTCTTCTGGCTTACACCTCCTCCGCCAACACTTGAGCGCTCATCACAGGGTTCAGCACCAAGGAGAGTGCCTCCTCGGTGCTGATGGAAAGTGGCACTTTATCTGCCCCTGGGAACCTTCAAGGTTATATTTCATATTTATTTAATTATAACAATGTTTTTATTTTAACAAAAACAGTATACACAGTATACACAGTATGCATAACAAAAACAGTATACACGGTATATATATTCCCAATGTTTAGCGTGGGCCCGGGGACCATATTAGGGGTCTAATTCGTACGGTGCACCAGGGCAAACAGGTTGAGTCCACGGCCCCTGCCCCCTCCTCAGGAGTGTCAACCGGCCCCGGTCCCGACTTCATTGGCCTCTTTCCCTCCCGCTTCCGCTTCCGCTTCCGCTGCTGCTCCCGCTCCAATGACCCATCAGGTTGCTCATGCTCTGAAGAAGAGGTATCGTTGGGGTCTTGTCTGCTGCTCTCAGCCCCGGAGCCCTCTTCGGAGGTATCCCCATCTGACAGCGGTAGACATCCTTCTGATGCTGATGCAGCTGCTGCCGCAACCGATGACGCCCTGAACATGGAGCGGATTTTCAATGCCTCCTTTATTCCAGGCGCATTCGCGTAGAACCGGTCAGCCATGGTTACGTCGTGACACATAAACCTGGCGAGAATCGACCGGCTTTCTGGATCTTGGTGATGCTTGATAGTCAGCCAGGGCAGTGCGCAGGATTGTGAAGGTGACGGCTGTTTCTAGCCCAGCATCAGCCCATGCCCTCTTCAAGTGAGCGTTCAGGTTCTTGGAGGCCAAAATCCCCGTTGTGAAAAGGAAGAATTCATTCTGAGGACCCAGCAATGCCTCTTTAATCCCCATCCACCGCATGACCCAGCTAAACTCCTTTACTGTAAGCGCCAGCTGTGCTTCGCCAAATGTCTTGGCCGTCTTGTGATCCTGCACATGGATGATGTAGCCCTCAGCAGTTCCCCTTTTGGCCGCCTCTAAGACCTCAGTGTTGGTCATGTTTGCGTACACGCCCGGACGGTGGCCATACAGGAGGCTCCAATGGAGGGTGAGATAGCCATAGAGAAGGTACTGGGTGATTGAGGTCGGCTTGCTGGCCATCAGGTCGAGGAGCTCCGGGATATGCTTCTCAGCGGCCGCCATGGCGACGAGAAGCTCCGCCTGGCTCGGCAGACTATCCAGTTTGTTCCTCTTCACCTTAAACTGGTGGAGAGTGACTGCCTTATTCAAGTTTTTCATGTTGGCTTTCACCTCTCTGATTATGTGGGTCATATCAGACTGGGTGAGCCTGCACCCACGGGGCTTTGACTCAGACATGTACCCCATGAAGTGGTTCACATTCTTCAGGAAGAACTCTGATGTTGTGACTGCCCGGCCCGACTTTGCAATATACTTGCTCCGGCCACGGATTATCTTCATGTTTTTTTGGAACAGCCAGTCTGACAGCCGGTTAACACCATGGGCCATGTATACTATCCGGTTCTTTATCCGGCTGACCTTCGACAGAACATTGTCTTTCTGTTTAACTGTCGGAGCGACACCCAAACAATGATCCCAGTATGTCTGAAGGTACGCCTCCATGCTTTTAGGCAACGTGATTTCACGCATGGTATTCCCCTGTCCATTCCCAGTGGACCAGTAATTTGAGGGAGAGGGCAAGTCCTTAGCCAGCTTAGCTTTCAGCATATTGTAGACAGGCGCACGGGTCTTCTGGCATACAGGGGTCTCGCTACCGGAGGCTACTGGGGACTGCATGACAGTCTTGACCGGACTCTTCACAGGGTTCTTCCCGGAGGCTACTGGGGACTGCATGACAGTCTTGACCGGGCTCTTCACAGGGTTCTTCCCACCGGAGGCTACTGGGGACTGCATGACAATCTTCACCAGGCTCTTCACAGGGTTCTTCCCACCGGAGGCTACTGGCGACTGCATGACAGTCTTGACCGGGGTATTGCCCCCTGAGGCTACTGTGTTTATGCCAGAGGTACTTGGGATTGCCAGGCCCTTAAATCGTATACATTCGTCCTCTTCCTCTAGCACAGCAGCAGTGGCACTCTGCTTCCTGGGTTTTAGCTCCTTTTTCAGCCTGGAGCGCAGGGTCTTCACCTCATCATTGAGGGCATCCTTCTGAGCCCTCAATGCCACATTTTCCAGCATCACCTGCCTGCAGTCCTCGTTGTCACACTCGGTATGTGGGGAGAAGGGTGGAGGGTGCCCGGGGTATTCCTCCTCATTGTCTATATCCAATGATGTAACAATTCCAATGATGGGGTTAGTCTCACGGAGGTCATGGAGCAACTGCAGTGCCACACTATGCTTCAGCCTTGCCATGACCTGATGTGCCTCATATCGGGAGAACTCAGGGTGGTCATGTGTTACATGACGGTCCAGTCTCTTCCCAGCATACGAACACCCTGCGATGGGACAGGGTTTGGTCCGAACATTTATCCTGCCACTGGCTATTTTCAGGAGGATTCCCCTCTCCAAGTTCCACACTGCATGTTTGTGCTTAAGGTGTTTGTTCAACGCCAGATAGAAGACTCTGCACACCGGGCATTCGGACGACATCCTTACTGAAACAGACGCAATGAATTTGATCAAAATGCTGTTCTAGTTCTCCGTTTATATGCATTAGCGTCAAGCGTCAGCGATGCATCAATTCATGGTGCATGGACCAAGGGAGGTATTGGGTTACCACCGGGTCAGATGGTCCCACCTCCGCACCAACGCGGGGCTGGTGATGGCAACATTGGGTCCGATGCATCAATTCATGGTGCCCCGACCATGAGAGGGTTTGGGGTGCCCCGGAACCAGGCACCACCCCAGCAGGAAACGGGTTGTATGGTCAAAGGAGGAAAGAGTGATAGAACCGGGGTAAAGCAAAGAAAGACAATAGTGACTTGTGAGACGGCCAGAGAGTCTGTCATCTCTCGGTCCTATCCTCCAGGCAACGCGGTGGCCAAAACTGGGTGAAAATGGCCAAAAAGTTAAAAAATAAAAAATAATTCGTCCATGGAAAAATGCATGAAAATGAAAAAAAGTATCCGAAAATAGTGCCTCATGACCCCGCAAGAGTCCCCTGTCGACTCCCCTGTCATTCCTCCATTGGCAAAATAATCAGAGTGAACTTTTTTGAGAACCAGGCAAAAGGGGTGAAAATGAGAAAATTGTATCCCAAAATAGTCAGACGAGGCCTCCTTTTATGCGGTGAGATGCGCGCGCATTCAGGTAGGCCCGCTCAGGGGCCAGCTACGTCTATAGAAGTCTCAGTGGATGAATGCTTGCATGATATGATCAAGGGGAGTACCCATAGAGTCCAGTAGAGGGCTCCGCCTGTGTTTATATAACAAGGGTTACCATACATAACCCCTCGTTACAGTCAATGTCAATGGGTGGAGTGTCGGCTCTGCTTGGAGCGAGTGGGACACTTCCTTGTTTAAGCTTTTGACACCACCCCTCATAAGTTGATATCATCTTCTGTAGCTGTGATTCAAGGGCATTGGTTTGGGAGGCAAAGTCTGTTGTGGTAGTTTAAACGTGTGTGTCTGTAGTATGTGTGTCAATGTAAACAACATTAGATAGTGTAGATGGCAAAATATTAGCATCAGACAAAGTAACATCTGCCTCATCATGTGTAAGCATTTCACCCTCTTTACGTTTGCGAATCAAATCCTCAATCATATCTGCTAGAAAGAGTAACTGTGACACTCGCATCCTCCAACTCCAACAAAAATGTACTGTCCATGTAAGAACAAACATACTCAATACAACTTTCTTCATCATACTTGTTAAACTGGATCAACGACGTCCTCCAACCACAGGTGTCGTAGATCCCGGAAAGCGAGCCCCCAAAAATCTGTTACACGTCCGCTGACAAAATGAGAAAAACAGCTTAACTTGATTAAAGTGATGAGGTAGCCCCTATAGATCAGTTAGAAGTTACGCACTTAATAAACACATTCAGTCGCTAAAATGATACCGGTGCTATCATGAAGCTTCTTGCTAGCATTATTGACACGTTGCATGTACCTGCTCTATCTCCAAAGAACTTAAAGAGAAAAATAACAGCCTTGCATATGAATTTGTATATTCCACACTGGAGAAAATACAACAACCAAAATACAATATAATGAATTATATAATAATGAAATCAGTAAAATTACAAGACAGGCACATTTCTGATTAATGCTTTTTTATGAACAATAATTGACATCTTACAAAATGAAATAATAATTATTTAGTAATCATACGCTTGAACATCAATGTTTGCTTTACTGTACACATACCATATTTAAAGACACACAGGGCTTTACAATCATGCTGATCCATAGTTGTTTATAGGGTTGATACATTCTGTACATTACGACATATTGCAGTTTTTTGGCATTACATTGATATTACAGGATTTAACCCTTGCACATGTATGTGCTCCTGTGGTGTTGGCAATTTCCAAGTGATATTCCACACAAAATGAATGTTTTGAATATAAAACACTGAAATCCAATAATCTTTAGTGTGCAGTTTCTTCTATGACAGAAGCCTATCGTGGGTTTATGCCAGGTAGAAGATTACAAGGACTGTGTGCTATCTTATCTTATAACAAGTAGGGGTCCATGTGCAATGTATAATAGCAGCTCTTCTCTTTCTGTATCATACTTGGTGGTTACTGGGAAATACTGTTTTCCATGATTTGATTTTAGTGTTCAAGCTAAGTGCTTCAGGCAGCAGAATGCTGGAAAAGCCTTTTATACCAAACTAAGCCAAAATGTAAAGGCTTGCATAAAGTCTCCCACAAATGAAGAATATGCCCACTGTGGACAAAGCTTTTTAAAGTTTAGACAAATTATGAACCGTGACATTAATTGTATTAAACTGAGAACACCTGATTTACGACCGTCATTAAGGATTCTGCAAAGCCCAAGGTTTGTTCAGAGGCCATTTGGCGAGTAGATTATAGGCTATGAGTTTGTTTTGTGAGGGGGTATGTGTTCTGACAATCGGATATGCTGACCTGATAAAGTTATATACATGTTGTTGTCTGATAGTATTTTAAATATCAAATGCACTTTTTTTTAACCTAATGGTAACTAATAAAATACATTTCTTGCAGTGGTGTTTGTATTAGCAATCTATTTGGCATGTGTTTTTGTTTGCACGATTCAGTTCTCATCTCGAGGTCCTTTCGTTACCAGTTGAAATCACAGATTCCTATAATTGTCTGAACTCTAGTAACGGCTGTCTTAACAGCTTTGAATCAATATGCTATTGTTTATCTGTTTCCTATTTTATTTTGAAACATTTTGTATTCCCCTGTGTCTTGTCTGTTTTTACTTCCTGTCTTTGGGTGTTTTCCCGTCTGCCATATTAGTTCCATCTGTTCACCAATAGCCCTGCAATCGCGTGACCTTTGGTACACCTGCAATGTATCCCCTGATTAGTTGTGGTTGTATTTAAGGCTGGTTTTCGGTTCTGTTCTGCCTTGTCTTGACCAAACCTTGTATCTATTCTAAGTTTCCTATGAGTTTGGATCCATCCTGCTCCACAGCTGAAAAATTCACAGCCAGCATCATGTCTGGCTGTAGCCAGTGTTTCGTATTCATAAAGGGTTTTGAGTGGAGTATCACTTCAGCTGAGTCTCTTTTAAATAATCCTTTTTAATATCCATACAATGCTTTTTTTCATGTGAAACTTTTACGGTGGCCCTGAAAACAAAAACTGTAACGTAACACATACAGCCTTCGGTTAGTGCCACAGTAAGATGAGGTTGTTTGGGATATTGTCTAATGTACATGTTCGGGCCACTGCCTGACCGACTGATTGTTAGAGAGTCAGGCTTTACACAGCTTTAATTATATCAACACTAGAAGACGGATTCAGGATAGAATAAAATACATGATAAAGAATAAATTAGACATCTCCAAAAGGCAAAAACACCAGACAAAAACCAAAGTGCATATATCGGCCACAGATGTGAAAAAATAAAAATGTATGGGACTTTTAAAAATCTGAATCTATGATGTCAATCATTACTTAAGGATTTCTTTTGGATCTGCAAACATTTATTTTTCACAACTTGTTATACCTTTTTTAATTGTATGTATTGTGCATTCAATTTGCAGATATTGTGCACACGTGAGGATGACAAGATCAATGTAGAGGAACACTTAAAAATCAATAATCAATAATGACTGTTAAATATTTTATCTTTTTAATTAAATCCTTAAATGAATATATTATTAACCTACCGACTTGTTAACCTACTCTAGTTTCAATGACAACACATAAACAATTGTTCGCATTTATTCATAGTAACACCTTTAGTTATTAAAGTTTCCATAAACACAATAAAGTTCCTTATGTGGTAAATGTACCTTCGTTAGGGATCATAAACTGTTGGTCTTTCTTAAATGCAGGAATAGTTTTTTTAGATGGTGGTATTAACAGATTGAAATAGTTTGACTTAATTGTAATTTTTACAATCATAATCACAATAAAGACGAATGCTCACCAAAAACCTGTCACAGGAAAATAAGGCATAGTGCTGTAGTACATTTCACATTTCCATTGGCTGAGCAAGAGAGATCAGCGGCAGGGAAAAAAGGATAAGCCTCCATGCATCTTTCATCTTTCATCTAGCTTTTGTTTTATCAACTGCGTCCAAACCTGCTCTTAATGCAATAATTTCCATAAAAATACTGACCACTACTTTCATAAATGTGTAAGTACATTTATGGTTGAAGAATGGGGGTTAAGTATTTTCAGATTGACAATAAGATAAAAGCACTTCTTAAACCAAGGATAAAAGAAGGCATAGATTATTGGATTTAAGGTTGAGTTGAAGTAACCCAACCAAACATAAGCCTCGAAGAGAGCAGCAGGTGTGCTAAAGCCAGTGAAGGCATCGATTATTGTGTTAGTAAAAAACGGCATCCAACAAAAGATAAAGGCACTAAGCACAATACCCAGAGTCTTTGCAGCCTTATGCTCAGACTGTTTAACCAACCCTCTGTTTTTTGAACAATTGCCCATATCTCCAATCTTTCTGACATGCTCTTTTGCCACGATAAATATTTTAGTGTACAGACAAACCATAACAGTGCAGGGAAAGAAAAATGTAGTTACACAGTCCAGGATTCCCCAAAGGGGGTTAAAGAAAAGGTTACAACTGCCGAGGCACTTTATCGATTCCATATACTCCTCTAACCCTACTACGTTAGCCTTTGAGTAGATTTGTCCATAACAGTAGAGGGCAGCCAACGCCCAGCTTGCACATACCATAATCCACGCCACTGACATGGTGATATTCCTAGAGTAATGCAGAGGATTACATATTGCTTGTTGCCTGTCCACCGCAATACAAACGAGGTGGAATATAGAGACAGATACAAGAAACATATCAGAACTTGAGTGAAGCATACAGAAATCATCCCCGTAAAACCAGCAGCCATGAATGGTCCGAATGGTGCTGAAGGGCATCACAGCGACACCCACAAGAAGGTCCGAAAGAGCAAGAGATAAAACAAGCACATTGCTGGGATTATGCAACTGCTTGAAATGAGCTATTGATACCATGACAATAAAGTTCCCTAAAATGGTAACCAGCATACATGAAACAAACAACAAGTAAAGGGCGACTTTGGTCCCCGCATTGAACTGATCCGTAACACACGAGGCATTAGAGCCCGGAAAACAGAACTGCTCCTGAGAAAGGCCAAACGTCATGATGGAACCAAAGATGTGATGCAGAGCCTCAACAGAGACACACATATCTGTGTTAGGGTTGATGGTTGTCTTAGCCACACAAAAAAACAACTGCATCGACAACGCCTTCCAGTATGACGTCCTGGGCCATCCAATCAGAGAGGGTTTCATCAATGTATGACAAACAGCCTATCACACAATATTTTGTGTTTTAGAAAGACTGACAAACAAACATTTATGTAATTTTTAAACTGAGTAAAGAACATTTTGTAAAGACATGTGTTTTCCGATGCACTATTTTCTTAATGCTCTTAACCCTTGTATGGTTATTCGGGTCTGTGGGACCCGTTTTCATTATTTAGCTAAAGAAAAATGATATGATAATACTTTTTTCAACTCACACTCAATGGCCTTGGCTCATTTTCTGTGAAGAACATATATCAGAACACATTTTCAATGACCACCCACTGTACCCCCCCCCCCCTATACATTTACATTACATACAGGGTGTTCGGGTCCACTGGACCCGGGGCTAACACAAGTGTGGAAATTGTTGTGTGTGTGTGTGTGTGTGTGTGTGTGTGTGTGTGTGTGTGTGTGGTGTGTGTGTGTGTGGTGTGTTGTGTGTGTGTGTGTGTGTGTGTGTGTGTGTGTGTGTGTGTGTGTGTGTGTGTGTGTGTGTGTGTGTGTGTGTGTGTGTGTGTGTGTGTGTGTGTGTGTGTGTGTGTGTGTGTGTGTGTGTGTGTGTGTGTGTGTGTGTGTGTGTGTGTGTGTGTGTGTGTGTGTGTGTGTGTGTGTGTGTGTGTGAACCATCAGGATTCACAACAACACAGAGAATCCATTGCACACATAACAAATGGATGTAATGCATACAAACGCCTGTACATAGCCCGTCATGACCGTATTGTGGACATTGTGTCTGATGCGGTACAAAACATCTTACCATCTAGCGCAGCAATGTACAAGCACACTAGAGTGTTACCAGAATGGTTTGGTTTTACCAATGATGTCTTTGCTAACATCCCAAATACACCTGATGTTGTTTTTGTTGACACCAACCACAGGGAGGTGCTAATATTAGAAGTAGGCTGTGCCTTTGACCTGTACATGGACCAGGCTTTCCAGGACAAGTATGTCAAATACCAACCACTGCTCGATGTGATAACCAGCTTTTGGTACAAGTGTATATATAGCATACTCATATTCGGAAGTCTTGGCGATGTATATAAATGCACCATGATTGGTCTGAGAATTGCTGGAATGTCAAAGAGAAAAGCCAAACAAATTGCCAAATATTGCTCTGTTTCAGCTATTATTGGCAGGTTAGCCGTGTGGAGAATGAGATGCTATGTGTTCCCCTAAGTGTTCTGTGCTGCTTAGCCCCGATATATTTGATTCCCTGTCTTATAATTTGTGGAACCAAATAAAGTGTGTGTGTGTGTGTGTCTTTTGTGTTTCTGTCCCTGCCATTCCCTCACAAGCTTGCAACATTGTTGATGAATTCAAGCACCGACGCCTGTCTGCTCTCACAGTAAATGTAAGGAATTAATTAATTAATTAATTAATTAATTTGATGATGATGTAGAGCAGGGGTGCCCAACCTTTTTTTAACCAAGAGCTACTTTTAAAGTTGCCAGTCTGCCGAGATCTACCAGTCCAAATAGAGAGGAGGGGGGGGGGCGTTCGGTGATTCTCCAGATTCTACAGATGGCCAGAGGGTGGAAAATGCATACCGGAAGTAAAAAAAGACGTGCAAACCTAAAATATTAAATGAAGCAATCTCATCTCTTAAAATTCACAACCTATTATGAATTAAACATTCACAAACTTATAATTATGTATTCACATGTTTAACTCTGTTACATATGCACACAACGAACAGAAAAGCGCAGGGCAGAATTAGGAGGGAATTCCGTCTCGTAGCGTTTGTGCACCGTTTTGAAATGCCGCTCTAAATTACCCTTCTTCGGTAAAGCCACGCTCGCATTGCAGATGAGACAGATGGACTTTGAATTGGAATAAACAAAAAAATAATCATCCTCCCACTCGGAGTGAAAATGATATATTTTGGGCTTTTTTGCTTCTACCATAATTGCGGTCTTGTGTGTGTGTGCGGACTGTCACTCCTGTTGACGAGGGCTGCGTCTCAGGTCGACTATTTTCATTTCCTCGGTCCTCGGTCCTCGGTATCACCGGAAGTTGATTTGTCTGCGCCATCTTGAGTAGCGTCCCATGGCTCTTATTTCTGCCGGAGGAGCGAGGAGCGATAATGGAGGAGCGATAACCGAGGAACCACCAGACCATCCTCCGATGAAATCCTCAGATACTCGCTCCGCCCCCTTACTGTGTATCGCTCACTGATTGGACGATGCAGCAAAAGTGGTCAAAAATGATTTTATGCATTTATTGGAAACATTTTCATGATCGCTTTTTTCGATTTACATTTTCATGTATTGTCATTTCCAGTCACAGCTGAGGCATGAATTCCTTGATTCCACTCGGTTTAAAAGCCCTGCCTCCAGCATGCAGCTGGCACATTTGAAAGACATGGCGGCAGAAAAACTACACAAGTGTAAGTACCTTTTACTTAATGTTATTTCTATGCCTACAACGATACCGTTACGATAATGCAACATCTGTTCACATGTATTTAACCCACACTTCTGTTATTGAACGCTTTATATTTTCTCAACAATGTTCATGTGAAATGCCCAACTAAAGGCAAGATTTGCAAAAAATAACGTGCGTATATACACGCAGCATTCGTTATGTATCGAACATATTTTGGTTGGAAACCAGTTGTTTGTTCATTTAACTAGGCTACCTGCCACATACAGACGTAACTAAGGTACCATCATTCATTTGGCAGTCACAATCTATTTGTAATAAATCATTCAATATATTCAAATCGGCTCAATTCAATAATTAAGCTGTCATTTATATGCGGCATTATGTGAGTGAAATGTTAATGGCTTAAGGTTTCCTTTTGCTGATGTACATGTTGTAACACGTCGGGTTACGTATTGTAACCCTTGTTATATTAACACAGGCGGAGCCCTCTACTGGACTGGTACTACCTTATCATGCAAGCATTCACCTACTGAGATTTCTATAGACGTAGCCGGCCCCGGGGCGGGCCTACCTGAATGCGTGCGCATCTCACTTCCGTATAAAAGGAGGCCTCGCCTCCTGACCACCATCCTACACCACTCTTCAGAGAGCGGTATAGGACAGACAGTGCCCCCAAGGTAGAGGGCTCCGCCTGTGTTAATATAACAAGGGTTACAATACGTAACCCGACGTTATATCTCTCACAGGCTCCGCCCTCTACTGGACTCTATGGGTACAGTGGGCGGAGCCCCGATGTATGCACGCACTGTGGTCCAGCACACCGTTCCACCTCACTGTCCCTGACCGGCTTTAGCAGCCACTGCGCCTCACTTACCTCTCCCTCGGTTGTAACCGTGGAGAAGTCCGGGCTGCGGCCGATAGAGCACACCCTGACGCACTTGCCTCGCAAAAAAGTGTGCTCAAAAATAGTGCTGAGGACTCCCCTACGTCTGCCCATAGGCAGACAGGGAAAGTCCGCAGCCCTGTATGGGTTCACTATGCACTCTCTCTCCTGAGTCCCTAAAGAGCACGGGGAGAACGCAAGTGCCCCCTATGTCCCCCCACTCCGCCACTGACCCTGTGCAGAGTGTGTAGGGACTATAGTATGGAGGGCTCTCCCCCTCCTGCCCCCCCAGGCAGGCGAGGGAAGCCCTTCAGCCCTGTAAGGGCCCGGAGCGCATTACATCACCCCGCGACCCTCCAGGGGTCCGGAGAAATGTAAGCGCATTTACGCCCGGGGAGGGGGTCAGATGGCCACTGACCCACAGCCCCCCCCCTCCTTACCAGTCCTGTGTTGCCCCAGCAAGCACAGACGTTGAGAAAGAGCCAGACATATCCAAGAGATAAAACTTTATGAAGGGGCCTGGCGTTGACCAAGACGCCGCCGTGCATATATCCTCCACACTCACACCGCTGAATAAGGCTGTTGATGCTGCCACAGCTCGTGTGGAGTGCGCACGGACCCCCATGGGACAGGCTCTCCCTGCCTGCTTGTAGGCGTGTGCAATGGCTTCGCAAAGCCAGCCTGCCAGGCGTTTCTTGGACAGAGCTTTTCCAGTCACCCCGCCCCCGAAGCACACAAACAGCTGTTCAGTGCGTCTCAGGGTAGCTGTGTTCTCTACATAATATGCCAATGCGCGCACCGGGCAGAGGAGGTGTAATTTAGCTTCTCTAGCCCCACCATGGGGTGGAAGACTAAAACCCCCCAACTGAATAGCCCTCGACCTGAACTCACTCCTTAGGCTCTTGGGCACAAAGGAGGGGTTCGGTCTGAGTGTCGCCCCACTCTGGTCACCCCGAATCAGTAAACAGCTCGGGTGCACCGACAGAGCGGTTAACTCGGACACTCTTTTGGCTGACGTTAAGGCAAGTAGCAACGCTGTCTTCCACGACACTGCTTTCAGGGAGGAGAGCTCAAGAGGCTCAAAAGGCTCCGTGACCAAAGCCTCGAGCACCGGCGGCAGGTCCCACTGTGGGGCGGAGGCGTGCACCACCGGGCGCAGCCTCCTGACCCCCTGTAAAAACCGCAACATCAGTGGATGAGAGAAGGCTGACCTGCCGTTGAATCCCTCATGACAGGACGAGATGGCTGCTGCATACACCTTCACTGTGGAATGAGCAAGCCCTCTGTCCACCAGTAACTGTAAGAAGGATAAAATGGGGCTCTATTCCCCGCTCCTCACACCAATGCTGGAATCTCAGCCACTTTGGCCTGTAACAGGCTGTGGTGGATTCTGCTCTAGCTGCCTGGATAGACTGAATAACGCTGTCAGACAATCCACCCTGTCTCAGCCTGTCCCTCTCAGGAGCCAAGCCTGAAGAGGACGGCCCAGAGTGGGTAACGCCCCGATTGCACCTGCCTCTTGAGACATCGCCCCCCAGAACTGGGGGATCGCCCAGGGCTGGCCCACCTTCATCTGTGTCATTTCTGAGTACCACGGAGCCCCGACGCGATCCGGTGCCACCAGAATGACTGCCAGACGTTCTCGCCTCACTCTCCCCAGGAGAGGGAGAATGAGACGCAGCGGTGGAAAGGCGTATAGCAGCTTCCTTGGCCATGGCTCGTGTGCAAACGCGTCCACCCCCAAAGGCGGGTCGTCGCTCAGGGCCATGGAAAACCACAGGGCACAGTGGCTGTTGCGCCGGCTGGCGAACAGATCCACTTCCGCTCTCCCGAACTGGGCCCAGATCTGCTTCACCACCTCCGGGTGAAGAGTCCATTCGCCTGGCAGGGGGCCGCCCCTCGACATGAGGTCGGCCCCCCTGTTCTCCAGTCCCGGGATATGGAGGGCTCTCAGAGATAATACCACCTCTGATGCCCATAACCACAGCCTCTCCGCTGTGGCCAACAAGGCGGCGGAGCGGACTCCGCCCTGCCTGTTGATATAAGCCACTGTGGTGCTGTTGTCGCTCCTGACCAATACATGTCTCCCTTGAATTAGGGGCATGAAATGCTGGAGGACTAACACTACCGCCCGTAGCTCTAGGAGGTTGCTGTGTCGTGTTTCTGTTAGAGACCAGCGCCCACCTATAGCCCTCTTCAGGCAGGTCCCTCCCCATCCTGTTCTGGATGCGTCCGTGAACACTGTGATGTAGGAGGTTACCCGCCCCAGTGGAGACCCCCTCCGGAGGCGCCCGGGAGACCCCAGAACCGGAGGTTGCCCTCCACTGAGGGGGGGATGGTCACCAGCCGCCGTTTGTGCCTCTTGGGATCCAAACGCAGACTGGAAAACCACCTCTGCAGGCGGCGCATATGCAGTAACCCCAACGGGACCACAACGTGAGCAGCCGCCATGAGACCCAGAGTCTGCATGACAGTTAAAGCTGTCACTGAGAGACCCGTTGAGATGCTTCCTCCCTCCGCCAGTCAGCTGTGTGTTGGCGGAGCTCCCCACCCGGCGGTTCTCTGCTGCTGCTGAGACTGCCGTGGCCGGGCAGCCCGCCCCCGTGAGTGCCGGTACGCTGGCCCCACGGGGTTGGTTGAAGAAGCGGAGGGTGCTACCGACACGGGACCTTCGTACCGGCGCCTCTCCCTCCGTCTCACCGTTGCGCTGCGCTCTGCCGCCCACGGAGGACGCTGTGACACCTGGGGAGAAGCCAGCGGCAACATGCGGCTAAGCTGCAGCCTCTCCTCCTCCAGACGGCTGAAACGCTGGGTGACCGAGGCTATAGACCCAAAGAGCCCTTCCGTGGAAACGGGGGCTCCAAGGAGATCTGCTCGATCTTTTTTGGGCAGCGCGGTGAGTCCCAGCCACACATGACGAGACGCCACTGTGGCAAAGGACATCACCCGCCCGGCTGCGGTGGCCACTCCATGCATCAGATTATTCATCTGACCTATGCAGCGGTCCGGATAATCATCCCTGTCCTGAGACGGGAGAGCGGGGGCGTCTGCTCGAGGAGTAATCAAGGAGACGCCCAACACACCCAGATTATTGGCCGCAGCCGCCATCTGTGAACCGAGCCTGAACATTTTATCTAAATATTCCAAGGCTTCCCGGTCCCGCGGCAGCGGGGGCAGAGGTTTCTTCCCCTCCGCCCAACCAGCTGATCGTGGCAACAGATGGGCCGCCAGGCTCTCGTTGAGGGGGGGCACGCCAGAACACACCGTGTCTGATCGGCCCTGCACCCTGACAATGCCCGACATAGATGCTATGGCGGCCTTTGTCTTCAATGGACGCCGCCATGTCGCCTCCACACACTGCCAGATGTCTGGCAACGGGGGCGAGACGAAAGCCGGCTGCGCCGGAAGCACCGGGCCGTAAAACCCCTGCCTAAGGCGGCTTACAGGCCTCGGCGGGCAGCGGTGGGGGGAGCGGTAAGCCTACACGCTCCGCTGCCTGGGTCATCACCGCTGGGAAGTCCAGTCGCGCAGACCTGAGTGCTGGGCCCTCCTGGCTGTCAGAACCGGGGGTGTCGGACAAGGAGATGTCGTCATCCTCCTCCGCGAAGTCGACCACTCGGTCCCTCGGAAGGACGAATTTGAACGGCACGTCCTCCAGGTCGTCCATGTCCACCACCTCGAGGTCCACATCCTCTTCCTCTCCGCGCACCTGCGGGCCGAACATCCTTAAGAAGTGCTCCGCACGATGCCGGCGGTTCAGCATCGGGATCGAACAGCAGGAAACACAGGCCGGTGTCTGGACCGCTCCCTGCTCGGCATGACCCTGCCCCAGGCACTGGAAGCATTGACGATGCGGGTCTGCTCCCGCAATCGGTCCAGGGCACAACTACGATGCTCCAGGAGTGGCTCCATTTTCACAAAAATACTCTCTTTCTACTTCCTTTCTCCCAATTGTACGTCTCAGACTCAGTGCTAGGCTATCACCTCCGCTCGCTGAAGAGTAAAGGATGGTGGTCAGGAGGCGAGGCCTCCTTTTATACGGAAGTGAGATGCGCACGCATTCAGGTAGGCCCGCCCCGGGGCCGGCTACGTCTATAGAAATCTCAGTAGGTGAATGCTTGCATGATAAGGTAGTACCCATAGAGTCCAGTAGAGGGCGGAGCCTGTGAGAGATATAACATATTTCTCCTTAAACAGGGACGGAGGCCCAAACCAGATCACTGGTTCAACATAGGACTGAGCATGACCACCTGTTCACAGGAAAGAGGTACACAGCCAAGAAGGCCTGGGGGTGAGCTACAGTTCTACATGAGTTGTTTGACAATATTGTTTTGGTGCATGGTATGATAATCAATGTAACCACTACTGTGAATGAACCACAGTGAACCTGAGTGTGTCATGGAATTATTATGCATGAAGCATATTGTCAGAAGTAATCACACTTTGCATGCCGGGATGCTATGGTTTACAAATAGTTTACTCCACAGAGAGGTTCTGCAGAAGATGGGGTTGGAGGAGTTGCTCACTCCCACCCAACTGGCAAAAAAGTGGGACAACCTCAAACGCAAATATAAGGTGAGATATTGTATTTCTAGATGCATACAATGAAGCTAATTCTATTGTGTCTTCATCTGACTCATACATTCCTTGTTCTCTGCGGGGGAGGCCACGGCAGCCACATGGCCGTGGTTTTCCCTGATGCATGAAGCCATCGGGAGTCGGCCCTCCATGGAGCCTCCAGTCCTGATGGACTCGGCTGACGTGACCTCCAGTGGGATTGGCTCTTCATCCAGTGGAGCTGGGGCCGCTCCTTGTGGCCAGGCAATTGAGGAAGAGGAGGATCCTGGGCAGCCTGGCACAAGTAGCAGCACCACTACACTGGATGAAGAGCCATCCACCTCTCTCAGTCCCCCGCCTGCCAAGAAGAAGAGGGCAAGTAGGGGGGCCCTATTAGAGTTTTTAAAAGAGGAGGCCAAACAAGAGCAGGAACGCTTTGAGACCACTCAGGCTAACGCCCAAAAGTATTTGGATTTATTTGAGAAATTTGTTAATAAATTATTTTGTTTCCAAGTTTTTGCAACGTTGTCATTGTTCCTTTATTTGTAAAATTATAAACTTCACAACACAATAAACAGCAAATGAAGGCCTTCGTGTCCCCAAGTCCTACAAATAGTCATGTTCTTGCAGTTCGACTGGTTGCACACGTGGAGCAGAGAGTAGCCCTGCCAGTCGGTTTCCCCTTGTTCCCCCCTCACCATACGTGGTGGAACCTCAAGGATGTCCCCCGCTGTGAGGCAGATGTTATGGAGCACTGCACAGGCGGTGATGACTGAGGGGACAAAGGTGTGGTGGACCTCCAGAGCCTTGAAGAACAGCGATCTCCACCTGGTTTTCATCATGCCAAAGTCCCGCTCTATGATGGAGCGAGCCCTGGCATGATGCTGGTTGAAGCGGCTCTGCACCCTCCCTTGCAGTGGTTCTCTATATGGGGTGATGATGGCCACAGGTCCTTCTATGCATGGGTAGCCACCATCACCCACAAGGAAGAATCCGAAAAAGAGAGAGAACATCTTTAGTATACTAACAGTCATTGATGGATTTTGATGTGTTAACAAGAATCTTTGGTCTCACCTGAGGGAGGATACAGAGCCTCTTTGTAGATTGCGCTGTTCTTCAAGACCCTGGTGTCATGGACTGAGCCAGGATACCCAACAAAGGTGTTGAGAAAGAAGCCCTTCCCATCACACACTGCCTGCAATTGTATGGATGGGAAGAGCTTCCTGTTGAGGTAATCCTGGCCCAGAGGTCCTGGGGGGGTCTTTATGCGGACATGGCAGCCATCAATGGCCCCCACACACCTGGAGAATACTGGGCTGTTGGCCAGCCTTGCAAACCCTTGGCCAACCTCCTCCAGTTCTTCAGGGGGGGGCAGTGTGATGACCTCCTGGCGAAGGGCTGCAATTTTTTAGACTCCAGTGTGCACCAGTCTGCAGACGGTAGACCTGGGGACATCAAAGGCCCGGGACACCACACTGTATGACAAGCCGTGTGCCAACCAATAAAGGGTAATTAAAATATTCACCTCATGTGACCGGCCTTGTGTGTTCTTTGATGGCAGGATTCTCAGCAGGGCCTCCAGTGACTGGCGCCCCAGTCTGTAGTCCTGCATGACGTCCTTCTGGCCATCAAAGAACACAGCAAGGACTGGCACATGAGGGTTTAAAATGGCTATGGGATCGACATCCATCTGCAAAATAAAGATACCTGTTACCTTCAGCACCTAGCTTTTACTAAACTGACAATTAATTGATCTTACATGAAATTGCTGTTGTTGGTGAAACCATTCATACTGCAACAGAATAGTGATGCTTACCTCCATTAAACAAATAGCCTGTTGTAGTCGTGCCCGACGGCGCCTGGCCCTGGGCTGCTCCTGCAAGAGGAGCGCATTATATGGCCCTTCTGCAATGCACGCCATGGCATCAGACATGTTGTGTTTGGAAAGGTTGAACGTCTTTCTATCCAACATTTATGTAGGCCTGGTAACTTCTTCCTAAATGACCTTCATGGGTTTCAGCTGGTAGTTTGTCACTGACCTGATTACTTTTTAATTCAGCTGCCAAACCGCAGTCATTAAGTATTTAAAATGTTAATTTGCTACATATCCACACAAACAAACAAAGTGTGCAATCCAATGAATGTTAATCTAACTGGGTTTTGATATATCACATATCTCTTTTTCTTCTCTGAATTATTTTATTTCTATTGTGCACTCTAATCAATATTAATCCAACTATTGTTCGTTTATACATTTTAAGAATGGCGTTTATCTTTTTTGAGAATGAGTTCTTATTTTATTTAATGTATTTGGGTCTACAACAGATGATACAAATGTTTCTGTCAGTAAATGTGTACTAACAGAGGCGGGGGTGTGTGTGAAAATAACGGGGACAGAGCTGGCTGCTGTCAGACGAACAGCTGTGCAGCGTCATCACAAACGGACGTCGCTTCACGTGACGCTCCGGAGGAAAGGACGTCCCATTGCTCTTAAAACTAATTTCCCTGCTTCTCGTGGTTTCCTTGCGTCTCTCCATGCTTCCCTGGTGGGAGGGACTAAACGCAGGAAAACGACGCAAGTGAGGGGCGCAAGGATTCCATTTAATCGACCTGAGAAGCAGCCACAGACAACGTCAGATAACTAGAGAATGCAATTCCTGAAGAAATTGCTAGTGGGAATGCTTTATGCTGAAATGTAATGTGTCGGAAGAAAGTGAAGAATTTAGATTGAAATGATACATGAACACTGGGGGCTTGAATGTGTGATGAGAGAAGAAAAGAAAGTAAAAAGGCTTGGAAAAGCAGCAGAATATTTGAACTGCAAACCTTTGAACTAACTTGATGGTGAATGATCTGTCGTCATGCCAACGGCATTTGAAGAAATCTCAAAACTGTCCCGTAGATGTCTTCACGGCTGGACTGTTAGCACACATGTGAAGTTTGAGCACTTTTTGAACATTTTCATAGGAGTTATAGCGACATCGTCTTTTATGGCGAGGGATGCGTTTCCATGGAAACGGCATATGGTGAGATCTCAGATTTGGCGTAGAGCTGTTGAGGCATGGACCGGTGATATACCAGTGAAGATTGGGGGACGATCGGACCGTGTCCATTGGACTTACAGCGACATCGTGCTTCATGGCGAGCATTGTGTTGCCATGGCAACGACATTTGAAGAAATCTCAAAACTGTCCCGTAGATGTGTTCACGGCTGGACTGTTAGCACACATGTGAAGTTTGAGCACTTTTTGAACATTTTCATAGGAGTTATCGCGACATCGTCTTTTATGGCGAGGGATGCGTTTCCATGGAAACGGCATATGGTGAGATCTCAGATTTGGCGTAGAGCTGTTGAGGCATGGACCGGTGATATACAAGTGAAGATTGGGGGACGATTGGACTTACAGCGACATCGTGCTTCATGGTGAGTGGTCTGTCGCCATGGCAACGGCATTTGAAGAAATCTCAAAACTGCAGTTTTTTTTGCTCCACCTCTCACTACTCTTTTTAACCTCTCCCTCAGCACAAACACAATTCCAAAATTGTGGAAGTCAGCGTATGTCCTGCCTTTGCTGAAAGGAGGGGAGGCAACTGTTTTAAATAATTATAGGCCCATCTCTAAATTATCAGTTCTGGCTAAGGTTCTTGAACGCCTAGTGAGTGAGCAGGTAAAGGTGTTTTTATGTACAAATGACATCCTGTCTAAACATCAGTCAGGCTTCAGAAAGCAACATAGCACCATCACTGCCACAATGAAAGTGGTGAATGATGTGGCGAGTATTTTAGATAATAAGCAGAGCTGTGCAGCCCTATTTATTGACCTTTCCAAAGCGTTTGATACTGTCGATCATCGCATCTTAAAGCAGAGGCTACTCAGTATTGGCATATCCAGCCATGCAGTGGGGTGGTTTGTGAACTACCTCTCTGAAAGGTCCCAATGTGTTCATTTTGATGGGCTGTCTTCTGAGTGGTTAAACATTACAAATGGTGTTCCTCAAGGTTCTGTTTTAGGTCCACTTTTATTCTCCATCTACATCAATAGTTTAGGTGAAAATGTTGATGGAGCAACCTTACATTTTTATGCGGACGATACCGTTATGTACTGTGCACGTCCCTCCATTAAGGAGGCTGTTGTTGAATTGCAAGCTGCTTTTAACATTATTCAGACTCAGCTCTCTGAACTAAAGCTTCTTTTAAATGTTGATAAAACCAAGGTAATGCTCTTTTCAAAAGCTAAAAAGACACCAGAGCCTGTTTTAGATATTTTAACTACGCAAGGAATAAAACTTGAAGTGGTTGCCTGTTACAAATACCTTGGTATCTGGCTTGATAATTGTCTCACTTTTAAACGTCATGTCAATAACCTGCTTAAAAAACTGAGGGTTAGGCTAGGTTTCTTCTACAGGAACAAGTCCTGTTTCTCGCTCGAGGCCAGAAAAAGGCTAGTCTCTGTGACCTTTTTACCTGTGCTGGACTATGGTGATTTGATTTATATGAATGCACCTGCCAATTGCCTGGTCAAGTTAGATGCTGCGTATCACAGTGCACTGAGATTTGTGACAAACTGTAAAGCATTAACCCATCACTGTACCCTGTATGCAAGGGCTGGTCTGCCTTCACTAACTGTACGGAGGCTCAGTCACTGGTACATTTTTATATATAAAGCCATGTTAGGGAAACTTCCATCCTACATCTGCTCCCTGATCTCACGGCGAATTGTAAGTGGCTACTGCCTGAGATCGCATGCTGTGGTTTTATTAAATGTGCCAACTGCTAGGACTGTCTTAGGGAAAATAGCATTTAGATGCGCAGCTCCACTGTCCTGGAATAGTCTGCAATTAAAATGGAAACTGAGCAATCTGGTGCCACTAAATGTTTTTAAAGCTCGGTTGGATGCTACTGAATCGGAAGCTGTTGGTACCTGTGCATGTGGATAGTTATGTAAATTGTAATCCCTGTAATGCTACTGTATGATGTCCTTTTGTTGCTCTGTTATGTTTTTAACGTTTCATGTGGAACCTACTTGAGCAGGTCTCCCTTGAAAAAGAGATCAATGATCTCAATGGGATACAACCTGGATAAATAAAGGTTTGAAATGAAATGAAAACTGTCCCGTAGATGTGTTCACGGCTGGACTGTTAGCACACATGTGAAGTTTGAGCACTTTTTGAACATTTTCATAGGAGTTATAGCGACATCGTCTTTTATGGCGAGGGATGCGTTTCCATGGAAACGGCATATGGTGAGATCTCAGATTTGACGTAGAGCTGTTGAGGCATGGACCGGTGATATACAAGTGAAGATTGGGGGACGATCGGACCGTGTCCATTGGACTTACAGCGACATCGTGCTTCGTGGCGAGCATTGTGTTGCCATGGCAATGGCATTTAAAGAAATCTCAAAACTGTCTCGTAGATGTCTTCACGGCTGGACTGTTAGCACACATGTGAATTGTGAGAGAGAGTTTGTGAGAGAGAGAGAGAGTGGGTGTTTCTCAATCGCGAGTACGCTTGCTTGGTAGCACATGTCTGCCAAGCATCTTGCTTCAGAAGCGAGTCAAGAATACTTCCTGGCATTCGGAAAAGTGTGCAGGTGTGCGTCATATGAGAGGCCCTGCCTTACATCTTCCGCCACAGATTTGGGGAAATTGGTCCGTGCGCAAAGCATTGTGGGGATTTTAAGACCGCGGAGTCTACTCATGTGCAGCCTCGATATTTCTCCAAACGGAGTACGCCGGGCTCGGTAGATTTCCAAGTATGCTGGATATTGGAACAGTACTTCGGCGGCACTCGATGACGTAGTATGCTTGAAATAGTGGCTCTGAAGCAGCTTTACTCGCGATTGAGAAACACCCACCGTGTGTGTGTGAGTATGAAATGAACAGTTAGAACTGACTGCTGTCAGTTGGAGTGATGACATCATCGTGTTCCATTGCACAGGTGTTTATCGTTGAGCTAACAAGGTGCCTAGACTTCAAAGGTTTCATTGTTCTGAATGAGAGATGAACCTCTTACATGTGAACGTTTTGTGGAAGAACGATAACAGATATCTGTGAAATTTCAAAACGTGAAGCATGTCAAGGAAGTTGAGTATCTGAAGTGTAATGTTTGTGTACTTTCGGGTTAATAATGTGGCCTTTTTGGCAGTTTAATAAAGGTGTGCGGCTGCTGCTGTGAGGAAATATCTGCCTGAAATTACAATGGGCTTTAATGGAGACATGTTGAACGTTTTTGTCACTTCATGCCCTCAAGAGGCATTTTGTTTAATTATTTTTGCTTAATTATTTGTCATTTTTCAAGCTACAAGATGTTTTCCTACGTTTATCATGAAAAATTATGTCTCAGGAATGTAGGGTTTGGGAATTATGGCAGTTTTAAAAAAGAATATGAAGGCACATTTCAAGATTTCTTACCCTCTAGCTGTGACATCACGCACTCTAGTTAATGTTAAAATCTGAAGAAAACCTCTTTAACAAGGTCTGAACAATGTTTAATATCTCTAAAAGTAAGAATCAGATTTAAAAGTTGTGTTACACGAATAATGTCAGAAAGATGTGTAACATTTTAAAGTTGGAATGAAGTTTCTGAGTGAAAGTATGAATGAACAGTTAGCAGTTGAAGTCGCATGAAGATTTGCTGAAGTCTGAAGAATTTCTCCATTGACTTCAATGGTTAAAAATGTGATGTATTATGGGATGTATCTCTGGAATTATGAAAGTTATGAATGATAAAAGTAATAGCAGTCGATTCCCGACCGAGCTGAACGTTTTGATGTTTGAACAGAGTTTCTGCGATGTTGAATGTGGGAGGAGAAGACGGACAAAATAATTGGACGGAATAATAATAAACTTTTCGTCCGTTAGTGGGAATGCTGATACAGCATTCCCACTAAATAAACAAAAAAATAATCATCCTCCCACTCGGAGTGAAAATGATATATTTTGGGCTTTTTTGCTTCTGCCATAATTGCGGTCTTGTGTGTGTGCGGACTGTCACTACTGTTGACACGGACAACGTCAGCTAACTAGTGCCCACTGCCCACCAGCCACGCCCTATGGGCTCAGAACAGTCTCATAATACACACATGCACACAGAAGGATTCACACTTGTATTTCAAGATCCGCAAAAGGATTCACACTTGTATTTCCGGATCCACACTTGTGTTTTTCAATGCACACACAAATGTGTTCCGTTTCATATACATGTAAATAAAATCCAAATGCAGAAAAAAGTTTTACATATGTATTTTTGATCCTCACATATTTGTTTTCCTTTTAAAACCGCTGCACCGGCAAACACAAACCGCTTTCTGTGCATGGATCGCTGTGCATTCGTGTGTGGGTTTTTTGAGACTCCCCTGACGGTCACCCGATTCGTACTTGTAATTTGTTCTATCTATAGCCAATCAGATGTCTCCTCAATTCTAAGCCAATCACATGAGCGCGCCCCCACGAGGGTAGATTTCTTGCGTTCATGACGTAGCGCTTCATGTACGCATTTTGCGCTGTCCGGAGCTGACAGGTCCATGGAGCCTGCCTGCAGGCGCTAATCTCAGGACACCTCCCCTCTCAGTACATTGCCACTTTCCGAGCAGGAAATGCACGCAAATACAAGCCTTTATATTATTAAGGTACAGCGCCACTTTCCGAACCATTAATGAATGCTTGTGTACACAAAAACGGCAGGCAAAACTGTTTTAAATGTGTGTTTCCTGTATGGCGAATACAGCTGCTTTATTTATGTCTGTATGAAGTTGTTGTGAGTGTGGAGGGAGCAGCTACAGGTTAGCTTAGCCTAATCGATCAGTGCACTACGAAGCCAGTGCTAGACAGTGAACTGTCAACTGGGGCAGCCCCACCGGTCATTATCAGGAGAGCTGGATCTGATCGATATGGACATAAACGCGAGTGAAGTTTTAGCGAGCTGCATGAGAAACTGACGGGCTGTCAGGAGAGAGGGAGGGAGAGAGGAAAAGAGATGATCCTTACTCCCGTGTTATTATCCGGTCATAGTCCGGTAATTACCTGCTAACGGAAACGCTGCTACACAATTCTTATTCTTATTATTATTGAAACATGACCGGTAAGTTTCAAATTTGTCCGGTAAAATTCAATTCTGTCCACGGAAACCCAGCTCCGGACAGCGCAAAATGCGTATATGAAGTGACATGAACGCAATAAATCATACCCTTGTGGGGGCGCGCTCATGTGATTGGCTTAGAATTGAGGAGACATCTGATTGGCTATAGATAGAAAAAATTACAAGTACGAATCGGGTGACCGTCAGGGGAGTCTCAAAAAACCCACACACGAATGCACAGCGATCCATGCACAGAAAGCGGTTTGTGTTTGTAGGTGCAGCGGTTTTAAAAGGAAAACAAATATGTGAGGATCAAAAATACATATGTAAAACTTTTTTCTGCATTTGGATTTTATTTACATGTATATGAAACGGAACACATTTGTGTGTGCATTGACATCCGGAAATACAAGTGTGAATCCTTTTGCGGATCATGAAATACAAGTGTGAATCCTTCTGTGTGCATGTGTGTATTATGAGACTGTTCTGAGCCCATAACGCCCCGACACATGGGGTCACGCCAATCACAAAGCTTTGATGCGTTCAAGTGCATTATTCTGGCACAGGACATTCTGTTATAGGACATTAACGATAAAACAGAATATTGTTGTTCTATTTTTAGACACATCTCGTGATCGACTGGGAATCTCCCCACGATCGACTGGTTGAGCACCCCTGATGTAGAGGAAGAGGAAGCGGTTTTAGAATGTGAGGATCACATTTCGGAGAATTCTGAGTCTGACAGTGACTTTGAAGAAGAGGATGAGATTGAGCATCAGCTAGTTACAAAAAAAAGACGAGCCGCAGGACCAGCCGGTCAGCAGGCAAAAAAACGAGTAGCATTTCAATTCATTAATGTGATCTAACAAATGTAAAAGGGCAAACATTAACCATATATGCTGTTTATATAGCTTGTAATTGAGATGAAGTAAACATCTGTTGAGTATTTTAACATAAAATAGTTCGATTGTGTTGAATTGAAGGCCAAAAAGGCAGCGGGTCCACCAGACCCACGAACACTGGTTGAGTAACAAAGATATGAACACCACACAAGGGTTAATGTCTTCAAATTTTTAAAAGCATTTTGAATTGCCTAGTGTTGAAAGGTGTTATGTAAATAAACTTGCCTTGCCTTGTTTAGTACAATTAATTTTCTTTAAATCGTTCCTTTCTCAAACTTCAAAGATGCTTCTGGTCTGCTGATATTTAAGCCTGATGTGGCTCCTTGTTTTGAGATAAACATTAAACATCCATGGCCTCTATGTTTATCTTATTCAACTCTCAGAGTTGTCTTGGGCATACAATGTATAAAGTTAATATTTATAGTCACTGAGATGCCATTGGTTTGTACTCTGTTCAAACAGATCAGAGTATAGAAAAGTAGTTGTTTTTAATGTCTCCTGGTCCATACCAGTCGATGTCTTTATCCTGTTAGAAAAAGTGAATTCAAATATGTTGAAAACATGCTGCTTTATAAAGAAAAAAGCCAAGAATTGCTACAAAATCTGGCATAGTGCAATGTTCAATTACTTGCAAGCTAAAGTTCCTTTTTGAAAACAACATCATTCCTTTTTGAAAACAACATAACACGCAAAAAAGTTAAACTTTTACTGTGTGTCTGGAGTAACACAACGTAAACACCAATAAGAAGTGTGAAAGATGGTCTGGTGGGGATGCAGGCAGCCGTCAGCCTTCTTTCCCGGCTTATCCCACCTTTAAGAACTGGGATCCCTTTAACACTGTGTGCATTCTGGCACCTCCTCAACTAGGGAGCTCATTATTTTCAGGTGTTTGAGTGATTTATTATGGCAGATTAATGTATGACCTGTCACATGAAACAAAAACATCAACACTCTTGACAAGCCAAGCAATCGTAGTTTAGTTTTAATGACCAGGATTTTAGCTAGACATATGATTTTCATTTTTTAGCAGAAAGTTGTAATTTTTCTGTCCATTTTCTCAACTAGTTCAAATTCAAAGACTGGAGATAGAAAAACTAGGATAACAATAGAGGTTTACATTATAGGACTCAATAACATTCCAGGGTACTGGAATAATGACATTAAATACTATGAGGTATTTTTGGGATTTTGTCTACCATGACTACCAGAGCAGAACACTGGGTGATTATAGCCCCAGTTTGTGCCCCTAAAACATAGACCCTAGTTGCGCTAGCATATGTAAGCCTAACAACTGGGAATAAATGTCATTATGTATTCCTATTCAGTGGCAGTTAATACAACTGATGGTAAGTGTTTTATGTTTAGGTGGTAAACATTAGGTTACCTGTGATGAACAGCAAAGCCACGGCCAGGGGTTAAATTGGGCCGGGGCCGTCCGGGGCTCAGCCCCGGCACATAGGACAATGCTCTGACGTCATCACCCTCGCACATTTGTCATATGTTTACAAAAAAAATGATATATATGTTAAAACCTTGCTCGTTCTTAATATAGACTATATTTAGGGTCGATATGTGTTGACTTTACTTTAAACCAGCAGATCTCTGTGACCGGATATAGTTTGTCGGCTTAGTGAGCGTGTGTCTAAGAAGCTGCAGCATCGCCCGGACTCCTCCGCTGCGGCTCCTCCGTGCATGTCACAGTCTGCTCCCTCACTCACCTATTTTCTGCATTAGCATTTCTCAGTCACCTTAGTCACCTGGTTGTCACACCCTGTTTTCTCTCTCACATGTCTTATACCAGAACTGTTCAGTTGAAACAATTTATAATAAAGCTGGTTACCGACTTTCCCTGGTCTCCCGTGTGTTGCATTTTGGTTCTCAGCTCGTTCGTGACGAACGAGACAAATGATCTGGCCAGAAATGGACCAAGCAAACACCGGGTCTCCTAGAGACCGCTTTAAGAGGGTTGAGGATGCCATCCAAAGACAGGCGGTCACGATAGCTACCTTAGCTACCGAGACCCACCAGGCAACTCAACCCAGGGACAAACGCTGGCTTACCTGACCGCCCAGATGCAGCAGATGGCCGCCACGGAACAACAGCTAGCCGCTACCATGGCTGCTACCATCCCTCCGCCTGCAGCTCCGGCACCTGCTCCAGCTCCTGGCCCGACGGGATACGCTCCGGAGCCTCGTGTGAGAACGCCGGAACGCTACGCTGGTGAGCCTGAGGGCTGCAGCCCCTTTCTCTACGTTAGGGCGCTTAATTCGTAACATGTACACTCTTGTGGACTTTTACATTGGAGGTGTGGTTGCCCAATTGGACAGACCAAAATGTACCCTTACTTTTACCCCAAAATAAGCCGGGGTGCTCCACGCATAGGCACCGCCGGGGGCTTCCACATGGGGAAAAATGGGGGTCAGGCGAGCTTTCCCCTCAGAGATAGAAAATATTAAAGTTTTGGGATTTCTCGCGTAATTCACGAAAGTTCCACCAGGGGGCGCATTGTCAAATTCATGGAATTCACTATCCAGTCAATTTTCCACGTATTGGACAAAATATGTACAATTCAGGGACCTTTTCAATACAATTAAAATTCCATTAAATGGACAGTCTAACATTTGGTTTAAATAGGCAGGAAAAGTGTTTGAAACGTCGGGAAAAGTGTTGTAAATAGAGACAGAGTGTACCCAGAGAACAGGATGCAGCACCTGACTTTTTAATGCAGGACAAGTGTTTAAAAGGCGGGGAAAAGTGTTTGAAATAGGGAGAGAGTGTACCCAGAGAACCAGAGCGCATTATATCAATTTATAAGGAAGAAATAATGTTTAAAATGTCGGGAAAAGTGTATTAAATAGAGACAGAGTGTACCCAGAGAGCAGGATGCAGCACCTGACTTTTTAAGGCAGGAAAAGTGTTTAAAAGGCAGGGAAAAGTGTTGTAAATAGAGACAGTGTAACGACTGAATGAACACAAGTAGAGGACTCAATAGCACGACTCAGAGACAGAGGCTTAGGATGCAAAAAGGGTCTTTATAGCCAAGGTTCGGTACACGGGAGATCAGTCAGTAAGGCTACCAAAACAGACGAGGATTAGGCAGGGACCGGGTCAGGACACGAAGCTGGGTCAGGTACACGTGGAATCAAGATACTAGGAATAAACACTGCGGGAACGCTAGGAATAACAAAGACAAACTGGCACTGAAGGGAATGTGGATGCAGACTAAGTAGACAGAGGGAGAGATGATAATGGGGCACAGGTGAGGCTAATTAGGGATGGGAAGCAGGTGGAGTTCAATCAAGGTCAGGAAAGCTGGAACTGAAATGAGAGAAACAAAAATGAAAACAGGAACAATAACAAAAATATCAACATGCTGGCTAGGGCCTTACAGTACCCCCCCCCCCTCTAGGGACGGCACCTGACGTCCCAGGTAGTTCAGGATGTTGGCGTTGAAAGTCTTGGATGAGGTCCTTACTAACATTACTGGTGGAGACCCATGACCTCTCCTCAGGACCGTAGCCCTCCCAGTCAACCAGGTACTGACGTCCCCGGCCTCTAGGTCAAACTGCCAAGAGGGGTTTCACAGTATATACAGGTCCACCATCAATAAACCGGGGGGATGGAGGGGGTCTGGAGGTGGGAACCAGTGGACTCACTTTAACCGGTTTGATGCGTGACACATGGAATGTAGGATAGGCCCTCAAGGATCGAGGTAGTCGAAGGCGCACTGCCACAGGATTGATGACCTTGGATACTGGGAAGGGACCCACAAAACGAGGAGCCAGTTTGCGAGACTCCACTTGAAGGGGCAGGTCTCGAGTAGAGAGCCACACACTTTGTCCAGGTTGGTAGGCAGGAGCAGAGATACGTCGGCGATCGGCCATCCACTTATAACGGGCTGAATTCCGTAGTAACACCTGGCGGGCCCGGCTCCAGGTGCGATGACATCGGCGAATGAGGGCATGGGCAGATGGAACACTGACCTCCCTCTCCAGGTCGGGGAACAACGGCGGCTGGTATCCATAGGCACACTGAAAAGGTGAGAGACCAGTAGCAGAACTAGGCAAAGTGTTGTGTGCGTACTCCACCCAAATAAGATGCGTGCTCCACGTGGCAGGGTTCTGAGACACCAGACAGCGTAGACAGGTCTCAAGCTCCTGATTCAGCCGCTCCGTCTGGCCGTTAGACTGCGGATGATATCCAGAAGAGAGGCTGACTGTGGCACCGATGAGTGAGCAGAAAGCCTTCCAAAACTGTGAGGTAAACTGTGGACCCCGGTCTGACACAACATCCCTAGGGAAACCATGGAGATACAAAACATGGAACAACACTGCCTCTGCTGTCTCTCTGGCAGATGGCAACTTAGGCAGTGGGACAAAGTGGACCATCTTCGAAAATCTATCCACAATTGTCAAAATAGTGGTGTTACCTTGGGATGGCGGCAACCCTGTGACAAAGTCCAACGAGATGTCAGACCAGGGGCGATGTGGCACTGGAAGCAGGCGCAGAAGACCAGAAGGGGGCTGACGGGAAGTCTTGTTCCGGGCACAGACTGAACAGGCTGCCACGTACTCCTTGACCGACTTCTCCATGGAGGGCCACCAGAACCGCTGCTTAATGAAGAACATGGTGCGGCGAACGCCAGGATGGCAGAAGAGGAGGGAAGTATGTGCCCAGTGGATGACCTGTGAGAGAAGGGGGTCAGGAACAAACAACCGGTTCTGTGGGCAACCGTCGGGAACCAGAACATTAGCACTCACCTGCCTAACCCTCTCCTCAATGTCCCATGTGACTGCCCCCACTACACAAGAGGGAGGAATGATTAGCGAGGGAGTGCGAGGAGCTGGATCGGAATCAAACAGGCGGGATAGGGCATCAGCTTTAGCGTTCTTAGAACCGGGACGGTATGACAGAGTGAAGTTGAATCGGGTAAAGAATAGGGCCCACCTGGCTTGTCTAGAGTTGAGGCGTTTTGCAGATCTGATGTACTGAAGGTTCTTATGATCGGTCCAGACTAGGAAAGGGTGCTCGGCTCCCTCCAGCCAGTGGCGCCACTCCTCCAAAGCCACCTTAATGGCCAACAGCTCCCTGTTACCCACATCATAGTTTCTCTCGGCTGGGGAGAGTTTCCGAGACAGGAAAGCACAGGGGTCTGTTGTCTCTCTTTGAGAGATGACTGCCCCAACGCCCACATCTGAAGCATCAACCTCGACCACAAACTGCTGAAGTGGGTCAGGAAGCGTGAGAATAGGGGCCGAAGTGAAGCTCCTCTTAAGCCTCCAGAAAGCCTGTTCTGCTAGGGTGGACCACTGGAACTTCACCTTGGGGGAGGTTAAAGCATGCAGTGGGGCAGCCACAGAACTATAGTTTCTGATGAAACGTCTGTAGAAATTGGCGAAGCCCAAAAATCGTTGCATACGTTTCTGATTGGAAGGTGTAGGCCACTCATTGACTGCACTGACCTTTGATGGGTCCATCTGAATGCTGTTCTCTGATATGACAAATCCCAGGAAAAAGACGGTGGGGACGTGGAACTCGCACTTCTCTGCCTTCACAAAGAGTAGATTATCCAAGACACGCTGCAACACCTGGCGGACATGTTGAATGTGGGTCGTCTCATCTGGAGAAAAGATGAGAATGTCGTTGAGGTAGACAAAAACAAACTGGTTGAGCATGTCACGGAGAACATCATTAACCAGAGCCTGGAAAACAGCTGGAGCATTGGTTAACCCAAATGGCATTACGAGGTATTCGTAATGGCCACTAGGGGTGTTGAAAGCAGTCTTCCATTCATCACCCTCCCTTATCCTTACCAAATGATAAGCATTTCGAAGATCAAGTTTAGTAAAGATCTTTGCATCCTGTAATAGTTAAAATGCTGAAGAGATAAGAGGAAGGGGGTACCTGTTCTTTATGGTGATGTCATTTAGCCCTCTGTAGTCGACACATGGACGAAGAGTCTTATCCTTCTTGTCGACGAAGAAGAAGCCTGAGCTCCAGCCGGAGAGGAGGAAGGCCGAATTAACCCGGCAGCAAGGGAGGAGTCAATGTATCTCTTCATTGTTTCCCTCTCGGGGCCTGACAGGGAGTAGAGATGTCCCAGGGAACAAGTCAATAGAGCAGTCATAGGGTCGATGGGGAGGCAGGGTGGAAGCACGAGTCTTATTGAAAACCTCTTTCAGGTCCCGGTAACAGGTGGGCACCCTGCGAAGATCCGGAAAATCAGAGTCTGCTGCAGCTTGGAGAGGGGTAGAGACAGCAGTAGTCAGGGTAACAGTCACATGGGTGGAGGGCAGAGGCATTTTCTTATTGGTTCTCATCTGGAACCGAGTTTCGGTTCCCAACCCTAAATACGACTTGGTTTTGGCCAATAGTCTTATTTTAAAAAAGCAGGATTTGACTACCGTGCTGACCTGCTTGTCGAATTTAAAAGTGCTAGTGAATGTCACTCCAAGGTTCATGACAGAGGGGAGGATGTTTTCATTGAGAGAGCCCAGAATATCAACCGGAGAGGCTGGAGGTTGGGGTCCAAAAAAGATGACCTCAGTCAATATAGATGTTTTTTATTTTAAAGAAAATTCAGATTGAACATAGTAAAAAAATGTGTCCGTCTCAAAGAAAAAACATTACTTATAGTGAAAACTACCCTTGGATGATGGGTTAGTAGACTAAAAGCTTCAGGAATCCAAAGTACAACATATAATAAGTACCCTGTATCAAGATTGATGCAAAACAAGTGACATTTGACCTTTTTAGAGAGGTTTAGCAAAAAAAACTCCACCTCTTTTCAGAGGGTGGACATGGGCGTATTTGCCGTTTCTCTGGAACCCATTGGTCGATTTTGATGATTGACATCTCTTTTGATCAGACAACAACAAAGGTAAGACATATTGCTGTGTTTGCTACCTAATGCCACGTGTTGTGATGTCTGTTTTTGTTTCTCATGTCACGAGTTTTGATCATGGAGTGACGATACTGATACCTATCGAATCTGTGTAATCTCACAATGCTAATCGATGGGCTGGATGTGCATTTAAGATAAGTAACAAGGGTTTTATACCGTGAGTTCTGTGCTAACGGCATTAGCATTTTTTCGCTAAGGGCTAATTCAGAGGCTCAGCGTTAGTCTTGTGTTTTTTTTTGCTAAAAATGGTTCATATCAAGGTTCAAGGTTCAAGGTTCAAGGTTCTTTATTGTCAATCTGACATAGCTACAGAGTAATTATGCAGTTGAAAATCTTATGTCACAGGCTTCTCCAACAATGCAACATAATAACATAACATAATAACAATAAGAGCAAGAGCAATACAAAAATAATAATAGTTATAAAAATGAAATAAAGTTATGATGTGGAATAGTGCAGTATGAGTCTATATACAAGTTATTGGAATGATATATATATATTAGGTATTAGATACATACTACTGAGTAGCAGTTGAATGTTTGAAGTTGTTTCAACAGTTCAATTTTTTAACAGTCTCACTGCCCGCGGGAAGAAACTGTCTCCGAATCTTCTTGTCCTTGCCCGGATGCTGCGGTAACGTCTGCCAGACGGCAACAGAAAGAACAGTTTGTGGCTGGGGTGATGGGGGTCTTTGATAATCCGTAGTGATTTCTTCCTGAGCCGCTGGGAGTAAAGGTCCTCCATGGATGGCAGCTCCGTCCTGGTGATGTGCTGTGCAGTTTTCACCACCCTCTGTAAAGCCTTACGATCGAGGTCGGTGCAGCTGCCGTACCAGGCCGTCATGCTGCCAGTGAGGATACTCTCTATCGTGCACCTGTAGAAGTTGCAGAGTATCCTATCATCAGTTAGCTGAGTTTCTTCACGTTACATGGATATGAAACATTCATAGTTTATTAAATATTAAGAAGCCCTCAGACACTGTTGCTTGCAGATGTTGTGGTTTCGGCCCCTTCGGCGGGTCCGTGGGGGAAGAAATAATGTTTAAAATGTTGGGGAAAGTGTATTAAATAGCCACAGAGTGTACCCAGACGACCAGGGCGCATTAAATCACTTTATAAGGAAGAAATAGTGTTTAAAATACGGGGGGAAGTGTTTTTAAACGTCCGGACGATTGTTTTAGCATGTCCAATTGATGGACTTTATTTTGTAATGAAAAGGTCCCTGGATTGGACAAAATTGTACAATACAGGGACCTTTTCAATACAAAATAAAGTCCATCAATTGGACATGAAGCAGGCTGCAGCATCTCACTTTACAAGGCAGGAAAGGTGTTCCAAGTGTCGGGGAAAGTGTCTTAAATAGGTACAGAGTGTACCAAGAAGACCAGGGTGCATTATATCACTTTATAAGGAAGAAGTTGTGTTTAAAATGTTGGCAAAGTGTATTAAATAGCTACAGAGTGTACCCAGAGAACCAGGGCGCATTATATCACTTTCCATAGCATTGTCGACCTGTTTTATGGTCGGATCGACGCCCTCATTATGCTCCCTGTATGCCTTATGGTACGCCTCCATGCTCTTCGGGAACGTTATTGTCCGCATGTTATTCGCCCGTCCCCTCCCAGAGGACCAGAGGTTTGGAGGAGAGGGCGTTTTCATAGCCGGGCTAGCTTTCAGCTTAATGGGGCGAGACGCACGGGTCCTGCGGCATACAGGGGTCTTGATGTGGGAGGCCACTGGGGCCTGCCTTACACTCCCGACAGGGGTCTTCCTACAGGAGGCTACCGGGGCATACATTTCAGTCCGGAGACTTTATTTTGTATTGAAAGGTACATGTATTAGACATATTTTGTCCAACACATGTACCTTTCAAAACAAAATAAAGTCCATCAATTGGACATGAAGCAGGCTTCAATACCTCACTTTCTGAGCCAGGATAAGTGTTTAAAATGTGGGGGAAAGTGTTTCAAATGTCAGGGAAAGTGTCTTAAATAGGAGCAAAGTGTTGGTTCCAGCAGGCAGCATCAGCTAATTTCACAAGACTGTACCCAGAGAACAGGCTGCAGCAACTCACTTTCTAGGGGAGGAACAGTGTTTGAATCATGGGTAAAAGTTGTTTAAATAGTCTGATACTACCAAGGCTCATCACAGCACTTTACAAGGCAGAAATAATTTTTTAAATGTCGGGAAAAGTGTTTTTAAACATCTGGACGAGTATTTAACATGTCCAATTGATGGACTTGTACAATACACGTACCTTTCAATACAAAATAAAGTCCATCAATTGGACAGGCTCATATTTCCACAATGCATTGACAGAGGGAGTTGATACTTGAATGGTGATATATAGGCAGGGGTGCACATAACTTTTTTGCCCTGGTTCTCAAAGGAGCACCTGGAGATGTTGCTTGGTGCGCATCCTTAAAATGAAATAAACCGGACCTTTTGAGGGGTACTTGACTTTATGAACGGGGGGGAGAGCGCATAAAGTAGACCCTTCACGCGATAGCGAGGGGTAGAGCGAGGGATCGCAGATGCCGTCGTGCTCGCGGACGGATTAAAAAAATTAAACCTAAATGGCTCGCAAATTATACATTAATTAATATGTTAATATACCTGGGCAGACCGCCCAAGTAAAGTCTATGTGTGGGAAACCCTGCTATCTTACCAGTTCTTATGCAACTAGCCTCTCTCTCTCTCTCTCTCTCTCTCTCTCTCTCTCTCTCTCTCTCTCTCTCTCTCTCTCTCTCTCTCTCTCTCTCTCTCTCTCTCTCTCTCTCTCTCTCTCTCTCTTGGTGCGCAAATGCGCCTTTTTTCAAATGATCCGGTGCTTTTTTTGGCATGCGCACCAGTTATGTGCAGCCCTGTATATAGGCCACCATACAGTGTTGTAGTCAAGTCACCAATTCACGAGTCCAAGTCACCAATTCACGAGTCACCACTCTTCGAGTCCGAGTCCAAGTCCGAGTCACCTAGGGAGAGTCGTAGTCGAGTCCGAGTCACCCAAAGAGTGTCCGAGTCGAGTCCGAGTCATCATTACCTGTGTTCGAGTCCAAGTCCGAGTCACACAAGGAGTGTCCAAGTCCGAGTCACCCAAGAAGAGTCCAAGTCAAGTCTGAGTCACAAGTCTTCATGTATTAATCTTCGTGGATATATGTGTTGAAATGTAGCTGCTCCTCTACATTGCTTTTATCCTGTCATGTTATACTAATGTGTCTATTGAACTGCTGTGAAGCCAGTTTGGCTACAATTCTTGTAATAGGTGCTATACAAATATAAAGCTTATTACTAATATTAATATTATTATTATTATTGTAAATGACCTTTAATATGTCTAACTATATTTAGAAATTAGTTACCTTTTAGAGAAGTGATTATATTTGTATGCCAATATTTTCTTATGTTAAAGTTTTCGTTTTGCACTTTTATTTTGATAGTAATAAGATCGGGACTCTTATTTTGAAGGAACTTTTACCGGAAGTCAGTGGACAACGGAGCAGTGTAAACACACATGTATAATGACCTTTATATATACAGTCTATGATAATGACGGATAGATGACAAATAAGTTAACATATACTAAATAGTTGCATTCAGTTTTTAGCACCTGGCTGATAAGGGCACAAGCTCTTACGTTGGTAATGATTGTATACAAGCAATGGTGACCAATAAACAGATACCATCAGTTAGAGAGTCTGACCATCATTCAGCCGGGGACGCTACAATTATTATAGTGAATGTTTAAATTCTATCAATAAAGATTAAGTCCCAGAAAGCACATGGCTACTTAGCATGCACAATGACGCCATTCTGCATGTAAGTAGCCATGTGCTTTCGTGTTATCGGCTGAATCTTTATTTATTGATTAGATCACGTTACTCTGATGATAGTGTTCAAGACAGCCTATATCAGTGGTTCTCAAATGGGGGTAGGCGGACACCTAGGGGTACGTTGGAGTACTGCAGGGGGTATGTGAGATTTATTTTATGTTAATGAAAAAAAACAAAATAAGTAATGCATTTAAATTACTTTATTCAAAAGTTTACAGTAATTCTGGATAATAAAATGGGAATTTCTTTTTTCCTCTCCCTCTCCTGACAGCCCGTCAGTCTCGTGCAGCTTGCTGGACCTGTAATAAGTGACCCGACAGTAAAGAATAAATATATGTATAACTAGTTTAGCTAGTTCCAGAGTAGATAAACTAGCTAAGTGTGTTAGGTCTAACTCTTAGTGTATTTTGCTCCGCTCAACGGTCCGTCACAGCGGGCGGAGCTGTGATCCGGAAGAGATGCGTGTTCTCCGTCAGCAGCAGCTGATCTGATCTCGAACCCTCTTTCGCGTCCGGTTATACTTCACTCGCGTTTATATCCAAATAAATCTATCAGATCTAGCTAGTTCTAGTGAATGATATGGGCGGTGGTGGCGAAGTCCATAGGGACTTGGCTTGGCAACTGGAAGGTCACCAGTTCAAGTCCCGGAGGGACCAAGTGCTACCGAGGTGTCCTTGAGCAAGGCACCTTTCCCTAAAAACTGCTCCCCAGCTATGGGCAAAATAGCAGGGACAGATGGGGCTCATAGCCATGGAAGGCAACCCATCTAGGAGAAGGAGACTCTGAACTAAAAACCAGGACTGAGAGGAGTTCATCAGCATAGTAAAGCCAACCATGAAGAACAAAGTCATCCCAAAATCCTATACTTCCATGCAGGAACATCGCAGCGGATGGTGAACACACCCCAAAATAAATAAATATACCAATTTTAGGAAAAGTGACAAAGTTTGAGCAGTGTGGGTTTTATATTAACAGAGTTACACATTTCAAAACGCAAAGTGTAATAACTGCAGTTCGCCTCCCTGTCACCGAGAATGACAAAGTGAGGCACAAGCCCATGTTTCTCACTAAATTGTAAGTACAACTTATTAAAAAGATCAGTTCAATGCAACTAATGTCGTCTTAGTGCATGATGTTAAAATTGGTTTGCCATGAATTTAGTGATGGATTGTAAACATTTGAGCATTTTAGTGTTTCTCAGTTACAAGGATGTTGTTTTAATAAATCAGACACTGATGGTGCAGCACTGTACTATACCTCTTTATATAGGCTTTTTCCCCTAATAAATAGTTTTTGCGCTGAAAAGGGGGTACATTATTGAAAAAAGTTTGAAAAGCACTGGCCTATATGTCTGAACTCAATCCTTAGAGTAATGTGTTACGGAGCCTTCTCTTCAATCTTTTTTCCACATAACGAGCATTTTGCACTGATCTTTTCCAAACTAGAAGCAGAATGTGTGAAAGCATACAACACGATGCGGGCTGTGTCTCTAGACATCTTTAGACTGGAATAGCGGGGCCCAGTACGTGAACTCGCCTCGCAGGTGCACACGCCAGGATAGAGGACATCAGGCTCCAGAGAAAACTTGCTTGAGTCCGAGTCCAAGTCGGAGCGTCAATGTACAAGTCGAGTCTGAGTCATCGTGGGGGGAAAAATTCACGAGTCCGAGTCCAAGTCATCGTACGCGAGAATTCACGAGTCCGAATCCAAGTCATCGTGCACGAGAATTCACGAGTCTAAGTCTGAGTCGCGTCAATCAGTGCGCGAGTCCGAGTCGAGTCACGAGTCCCGAAAATCGGCCCTCGAGTCACGAGTCCCGAAAATCATCCCTCGAGTCCGAGTCCGGGACTTGAGTACTCCATCTCTGCCACCATATGATGTATTGTTGTGAAAATTGAAACATTTGGACAATGTTAAATGTTTATAAATATTGCAGGGATTACAAACTTGGTATATTACATTACATGTTACTTGGTAGAAGCGACTTACATACTCAATACTGTGGGCAATCCCCACAGGAGCAATTTGGGGTGAAGTGTCTTGCCCAGGGACACAACGACATGCTGACTGCAGTGGGGTTTGAACCTGTGCTCTCTTGATCCAAACACCAACCCCCCATCCACTGCGCCACACGCCTCCTATAGGTATAGTGACAGTTGGTACCCGTTGTAGCACACCCACAAAGTTTGGGGGCCAGGCAGACTTGTTTACCCGTTTAAAGCACGTTTCATCCTAGTAACACGTTTCCAAATTTTTTCCCAAGTGCAGCAAAGAAATTACACGGTCTTAGAGCTCCCCCTGCTGGAAAACCTCTTTAGCTGCATTTTCCGCGGAGTTGCGGAAGGTGTTCGGTCCCGTTAGCCTGGGTCCCGACGCTGCCGGAGGTCTGCTGAGCCTGAGCCAGGGTCCCGGTACAGTGGTAGATTACGCCAGACTTCCGCACCAGCAGCCGCCTCAGCAGCTGGATCGAGCCGGCGCAGTGTGGCGCATATCTGAGAGGATTATCGGATTATGGCTGCATCTCACTTCGGTTAACCTGTTAAGCACCAAGCCTGTTTTTCATGTTTCAGGCTCGAAAATGACATGCCCAAAACAAATGACTACAACTTAACTTCTAAAAGGGTTATATGAATAATTTATTTTATCAAAGCAAGGTTACATCTGTGAGTTGGATGTAGAAGTGTCAGAATCAATATAGATGTTTTTTATTTTAAAGAAAATTCAGATTTTACATAGTAAAAAACTGTAAATGATAGTGTCCGTCCAAAAATTCTTTTTTACAGATAGTGAAAACTACCCTTGGATGATGGGTTAGTAGACTAAAAGCTTTAGGAATCCAAAGTACAACATATACTAAGTACCCTGTATCAAGATTGATGCAAAACAAGTGACATTTGACCTTTTTAGAGAGGTTTAGCCAAAACCACCCCACCTCTGAGGTGATTTGGGTGAAAATGTTTTTTTTTCCATATCTCTGGGCCCCCTTGCTCGATTTTGATGGTTGACACCTCTTTCTGACCGTTAGAGCCAATAGAATCGAAGGGGGAGGCCCCCACACACACACGTTGTGAAGAGAAAAGGTGGGGGCTGCGCGCATGTAATTTACCATCAGAGTTGACCTATCTCTAGCTCTGACATTTGGAAACGAAAAAGCAGTTTTATTGCTTATGGATTATCAGAAATCATTTCAAAGAGGACACAGACACATTGGATTAACCTATGGATTAACTGCAGCATCGTTTTAATGCCATTGAAGACCAGTTTTGACCAAGGTAAGCCATGTTAGCGTTTCTAGCTACCTAGCTCCACATGTTATGATGTACGCTTTCGTTTATAGCGTCGCAAATGTTTATCACTGAGTGTTGAGGTTTTTTACACAGATTCTGTGTCTCCAGGTGATACAAAACGAGTGGTTGGCTGTGCATCTAGGATAAGTAATAAGGGAGTTATTGTGAGTTTAGGTGCCGTTTTAGGTTACATTTTTTCGCTCGTGGGTAATTCAGAGGCTGAGTGTTAGCATTGTGGGGTTTTTTTGGATTTAAAAAAAAAAATATCAGTTAGCTGAGTTTCTTCCCGTTACATGGATATAAAACATTCATAGTTTATTAAATATTAAGATTCCTTAGACGTTGTTTCCTGCAAATTACGCGTTTATCCGCCCGGTTCCGGGGGGGGCCGTGCGTAACAGGTTAAATGAAATCTTTGCGTCCCTCACTTGCGTTGTTTCCCTGCGTTTAGTCCCTCCCACCAGGGAAGCATGGAGAGACACAAGGAAACCACGAGAAGCAGGGAAATTAGTTTTAGGAGCAATGGGACGTCCTTTCCTCCGGAGCGCCACATGAAGCGGCGTCCGTTTGTGATGACGCCACACAGCTGATCGTCTGACAGCAGCCAGCTCTGTCCCCGTTATTTTCACAAACACCCCCGCCTCTGTTAGTACACATTTACTGACATAAACATTTGTATCATCTGTTGTAGACCCAAATAAATAAAATATTTTTTTTTTTTGAGAAATCATTCTCAAAAAAGATAAACGCCATTCTTAAAATTTATAAACGAACAATAGTTTATTATTATTAGAGTGCACAATAGAAATAAAATAATTGAGAGAAGAAAAATATATTTGTTATCTATCAAAACCCAGTTAGATTAACATTCATTGGATTGCACACTTTGTTTGTTTGTGTAGATATGTAGCAAATTAACATTTTAAATAGTACTTAATGACTGACTGAATGGAAATGACAATAAATGAAAATGTAAAACGAAAAAAGCGATCATGAAAATGTTTCCAATAAATGAATAAAATGATTTTTGTCCACTTTGTTGTTCAGATATATCACATATTTGAATGATACATGAATTGAAACAAAACACAGTATAAACTGAGGAGTGAGTCCCGTGAGTTTCGTGTGTTTTCTTCACTCCGCTGTTAAACTGCTCTCATGTCAAGAAGCAACAGATCAGTGCATGCGCTGCATCGTCCAATCAGTGAGCGATACACAGTAAGGGGGCGGGGCGAGTGTCTGAGGATTTCACCGGAGGATGGTCTGGTAGTTCCTCGATTATCGCTCCTCCGTTATCGCTCCTTGATCCTCAATCCTCGGTCCTCCGGCACAAATAAGGCCACTGGGACGCTACTCAAGATGGCACAGACAAATCAACTTCCGGTGATACCGAGACCGAGGAGCTAGGAAATGAAAAATAACCAAAGTGAGACGCAGTCTATGTGAGAGATGAGCTGGTTTCCTTTGATCTCCCTCATTCCTTGGATGGGTTGATCAAGCTCACCTCTCGGATTGACAGGCGAATCCAGACCCGGAGACGCGAGCAGTGGACCGCAGCTCGCGACAACAACTTCCGGTTTCCGGGGAACATCGACTTCCGGTTTCTGGGGGATTTCGTCTTCTGGTTTCGGAGGAGAATTCCCATCCCTACTCTGACTCACGGTACAGGGAGATTGAGCCCATGCAAGTGGGTCGTACCAGTCTTACCTCAGAGGAAAGAGAATTACGCCGAAGAGGTAATCTATGCCTTTACTGTGGTCGGACTGGCCATTTTGTTTCCCGTTGTCCGGTAAAAGGCAGGGCTCACCAGTAATGGGGAGTATACTGGTGGACTTACCAACGCCCCTGCTGTTTTCCAGGCGTTGGTGAACGACTTACTCCGGGACATGTTGGATCGTTATGTGTTTGTCTATCTGGACGATATTTAGATTTTTTTCAAAGAATCTCAAGGAACACATCCACCATGTCCAGGCAGTTCTCCAGAGGCTTCTGGAGAACTCGCTGATCGTCAAAACAGAGAAGTGCGAATTTCACACTTCCTCGGTCGCCTTTCTAGGCTACATCATGGGTCAAGGGAGCATGGAGATGGACCCCTCCAAGGTTTCAGCGGTCACCTCGTGGCGGGTTCCTGATTCCCGAAGGATCTACAGCGTATCCTGGGCTTCGCAAACGGCTAAAGCACCGTGGCCGCCCCGCTCACCGCCCTGACCTCGTCCAAGGTGACGTTCCGATGGTCCCCTGCAGCCGAGGAGGCTTTTCAGGACCTCAAGGGCCGGTTTACGTTGGCTCCTATCCTACAAATACCGGGAGCTTCTAGCAGTCAAGTTGGCGTCGGAGGAGTGGCGACACTGGCTTGAGGGGACAGAACTACCATTTCAGGTTTGGAACGACCACAAGAACCTGGAATATATCAGGTCGGCACAAAGACTTAAAAGTAAATTGCCTCATTTCTTACCCCTGCCTAAGATCCCGTCAGCTAAGGAGACGGCAGAACTTATTCTTCTCCACGTTTTTTTGCCTCCACGGACTGGCGACTGATGTGGTTTCCGACCGGGGGCCCCAGTTCACCTCTGTGTTTTGGACAGAATTTTGTGAACTGATCGGGGCGACGGTCAGTCTCACCTCCGGTTTCCACCCACAGGCCAACGGCCAGACCGAACGAAAGAATCAGGAGATGGAGACCACTCTCCGCTGCATGGTGTCCAATCATCCAACGGCCTGGCTAAAACAACTCCTGTGGGTGGAGTATGCCCACAACTCCTGTGGGTGGAGTATGCCCACAACACCCTCATCAGTTCCGCCACTGGCCTTTCCCCTTTCCAGTGTGCCTACAGTTTTCAGCCCCCATTGTTCTCTGCATTAGAGAAAGAGGTCACCTGTCCGTCTGTCCAGGCCTTCATCGGGCGCTGTCAGAGGACCTGGAAACAGGCCCGAACGACCCTGCTTCAGTCTGCACGACTCCTGACTTTTCCGTGTGTTTTATTTTTATTTTGTTTTTAAGATATATCTGTTGTAATTTATTGTCGTTTATTGTGATTTGTAGTAATGTGTTTTTATTACATGTACAGCACTTTGGCTCGACCAAAAATCGCTTTTAAATGTGCTATATAAATAAAACCTGATTTGATTTGATTTGATTTGCTAACCGGTACGCTACGTCAGCGAACCGCCGACGCACCAAGGCACCTGTGTACCAGGTAGGCCAGAAGGTGTGGCTTTCCACTCAGAACATTCCCCTTCCGGTGGAGTCTAAGAAATTAGCGCCCAGGTTTATTGGACCCTTCGAGTTTCTCCAAGTTATTAACCCTGCAGCGTTCCGACTGAGTTTGCCCCGGAACATGAAGATCCATCCCACCTTCCACGTCATTAGGATTAAACCTGTCCGGGAGAGTCCTATGATCACTGCCGCCCCTCCACCAACACCCCCTAGGATGATCGATGGGGGCCCTACTTACACCCTTCGTCGCCTGCTCCGTTCCCGTTGCAGAGGAAGAGGGGTACAATATTTGGTGGACTGGGAGGGCTACGGTCCTGAGGAGAGGCAGTGGATTCCCGCTCCTCACATCCTAAACCCGCAACTCATCCGGGACTTCCACCTGCGACACCCGGAGCAGCCTTCTAGAACCCACGCCCAACCAGGCGTTAAGCCAGGGGGGAAACGTCCACTACAGACCAGGGGCTTCGTCAAATAATTTATGTAATTAATCATATATTTTCGATTATAAGGAGTAGAAATATGATTCAGATATCCGCGGAATCGCTGGAAGTGTAGCTTTCCAGCGGTACCTACTGTGAGACTGTAACCAGGGCACAGCAGCCAATATGGCATTCTTCGCCTGTTTCCCGACCCTGCCTGTACCTGGACTATTCTGCCTCGCCTGCTCCCTGACCTTGCCTGTACCTGCGTCTCCCGTCTTGCCTACTCCTGTAAGCCTGTCCCCGAGCAGCCCTTTGCCTACTGTCTGCCGGTTTGTCTTAAACCAGAACTGTTCAGTTGAAACAATTTATAATAAAGCTGGTTACCGACTTTCCCTGGTCTCCCGTGTGTTGCATTTTGGTTCTCAGCTGGTCCGTGACAGTGCAGTGAGTCTGCAGCAGTGCCGCCAAACGACCCGTCTTGTAACACGGTTTCTTAAACCATGCTTAATGTATGTGTGTGCATAAAGCTGAGTTATGATCAGTCATAATTAAATAGTTTACAGTGAGATTTACTCACATACTTTTGACCATACTCACGCAGTCCTACAAATGAACTGAGGTTTCCACACAAATGATCTTCAGCAAGTGTGCAGAGCAATGTTGATTTAAAATAGCAATTTGAAGGTTGGATATTTAAAAAGCAATGTTGTCTATATATTGATAATTTAAGTTATTTAACTTATTTGTAGTACTTTTTTTTTATTGTGTCATTTGGTGCCATCAATGTGTGCATTTGATACAGATAATGGAGCAGAACTTTAGGGCCTCAAATACAGTATAGCCCTTAAGCTGTTAAGCCCGAGAGACCCCGGTACCGGGGCACTGCCGCAACATATTGCAGGAAACAGTGTCTGAGGGCATGTTCATTTAATAAACTATGAATGTTTTATATCCATGTAACAGGAAGACACTCATCTAACTGATCATTTTTTTTTTTTTTTCAAAAGAAAACCCACAATGCTAACACTGAGCCTCTGAATTAGCAACGAGCGAAAAATGCTAACACCTTACTGCACCGAAAATCACTCACAAAACCTTATTATTTATCTCTTCTCCACATCCATGACATCGATTCACATCGTAAGGTGACACAGAATCGATGGGTACCCTCATTATCACTGAATTATACGAATTTGCGACGTTATAAACAAAAACAGACATCAGAACAGGTGACGCCAGGTAGCTAAAAATGCTAAATTTTTTACTTTGGCTCTGTAGTCTCTCCAAAGTGGTCTTCAATGGCATTAAAACGATAAAAACGCTGCTGAAGTTAATCCATAGGTTAATCCAATGTGTCTGTGTCCCTTTGAAATGATTTATGATAATCCATGAGCAAACAGACGGATAATCCATGCTTTTACGTTTCTAGATGTCAGAGCTAGACTGTAGATTCACTCTAACGCAGCCTACACATGGCGGCGTGCGTTGCCGCTTGGCGGTGGGCGTGTCTTGTGCTTGGGGAGTTTTGTTGGAGCAGAACACCTATCTGGTGGCTGATAGCCCCCTCTCCGCGCCGTTCGTTGAATGAGGCTGGTCTCTATTAAATAAGGAAAGGAATTGAAAACACCGGAATCAAAAGTTATAACAATTATCTGAGTTTACTGGTAGAAAATAGAACACGTATACAAGTTATACAGAGTACTCCGGACTTCAGGTTTGTGATGCGATGCGGATAAAGGTGTCGGGACCCGCCAACTCATCAAACAAAAAGAAATTGACTTCGGGTTTGTGATGCGATGCGGACACAGATATCAGGACCAACCAACTCACCAAACCAAAAAAGCATTTTTACATACAAAAACAACAGTATTCATATCTATATTTTGGGGCGGAGATGTGTTGAATTTTCCCTTCCCCTTTTACTCCAAAGCGAATGAGAGAGTCCGTGAGGAGGAGCTGTATGAGCTGCTCACATCCCCCAAGTGTCCTTACTGGCTGAATTCACTTCTGGTCGGGTTCAATAGTTCTGACCAGAACGTAAAATTCCAAAGTTTCACAAGGTCAAAAGTCAATCCTTATCTTTGCCCCGATCTTCACTCCATTACTTTCCCATGGGGGTTTTTCACATAAACTATTCCTTCTCAGACATTTAAACCTTTGTGCACATATTTAATGATGTCTTTAACGACCTTAAAAACAACATCTGTGTGTAGGGGTGAAAAAGAAGCGGTGTAATGATGTCTTTAACGACCTTAAAAACAACATCTGTGTGTAGGGGTGAAAAGAAGAGGTGTGTGTGTGAAACAGGATCTCTGGGTCAGTGAGTTGAAAGTGAGAATATCATTTCTATATATGTGATTACCCAAAACCGTTGTGATTACCTAAAACAGTTCAAACAATACATGTTCACTAAAATACAATTCAAAATAATACATGTTTACTTCAATACAGTGTAGAATCATATCTTTTTACTTCAATCCCTCTCTTGATCTCACCTCACGAGATCAACATATAGCATTTGAAACATTACCACTGTCATTCTCTTCTACTGTGTCCCAACATTTATATAAACCCATCAGAAGCTGGGATGTAGAGCACTTTAAACTTTTAGGAACAGTCCACAACAACAACTTCTTATGCCAGTGGAGGGAGAATAAAATATGTCTAAAAAAGTTCGTTCTTGTCAGCTGAGTCATCGTACTCTTCCCCCTCCGACGCATAGGCCAACAAGGGCATCTGGTACGAAGGGGAAGGGGCAGCTTTTCCCTCAATGGTGGAACTGATGAGTCTAACACACAATGAGCGGATACAAGGCACACAACAACAACCACATGTCACCAAAATGGCAATAAAAGTAGCCACAGAAATTAGAAGAGACATTATTACATTTTTCCATTTTCCAAACATGTTTGTCATCCATTCCTCCATAGGATTGTTGATCCCTGATTGTTCATGCATGGTTTTGGACAAGGTACGTAGACCCTCTAAGGCTTTAGTCACTGAACCGTCAGGCGCCGTGTTGTTGGGAATAAACGTGCAGCACATATCACCGAACATTGCGCAAACACCCCCTTTCTCCGCCAGAAGCATATCCAACGCCATTCTATTCTGTATAGCCATAAGGGAGGTAGGCCCTAACTGTTCAGCTAGGCCTTCTACTGCGTCCCTAGTGAGGTTCGCCAAACGTAGGACATTGTAATGTACAAAGTTAATCCTGTCTACATTTTTGTTAGGAGTAATGGGAAGAATAGCTGAAATGATAGGAATATTTTCGAACCCTGCTGCGATCTGGTCAGCTAATTTGTACTCATTAGGGACCCCCCGAGGGATCCCTATGGAGTCAATGTAAGTAGGGGAGTTACTGGAAAGGTCAAAGTTGACTTCTGCGCCCCTTTTGTTTAAAACGTGTCTTCGCCGTCGGTTAGCTAACTGACCGTTCGAGACGTGTTTCGCATCGAGGGGAATTAACCTTTCACCTACGGATGGAGCCTCTTATTTTGGACCCCAGCATACAGCTTCCTGCCGACTGCCAGCCAGTTGCCTGCCAAAGACCAGTATTCAGGAATGTTAGGCCCTCCCACTATTCTCCAATTTCAGGGTTTAACCAGGAGATGGCGCTATATATTAAATAACTAAGACTTAGTTTTTCACAATAGAAAATGCAGATATTATATAAAAAACTAAAGTTAAAATCTTGTTTTTAATGCCCCAAGAGCAATAACATCTTGTCACAAGCTTTTTGGAAGAAAAAGACTGACTCAAGAGACCTGTAGTTGACTAATTACAGGCCTCAATAAAGTTCTGCCATTGGTTGTGAAAAACAACGGTGGACATAGTGGAAAGTGAAATTGACATTGTCGAATTTAATAAAAATACAAAATAATGTATCTGTGTACGTGTTTTACTATGTGATCTGCACTTATCAAACATCTAATTAAGGCGAGACACCCCAGGTGAATAGGGTATTTTTAACTTAAAGATATCAGCTAAATAGTTCTCCAGTTAATTACTTACAATAAGGCAATTGTTTTTTGTATTACAAGTTTTCTGAAATAGCATGTTTAAATATCCAAATGAACCATTATCTCATGAAATATGCGCATATTTTAACACATTTCAGGAACCGAAATCTGAACTTTGGATAAAGCCAGGATCAAAATTATTGTTTCATTTTGTAGTCATATTAGTATCTAAGGCTTTTACAGAAGGGATTTTGGATATCTCTTGAAAATGAATAGCACTTAGTTAGATCACTTTACAGATCAGGTTGGACCAGCCCTGTCGCTACTCTCTGCATTTCCTACTGCAGATAAAAAAAAAGCTACAAATATGTATTTCTTAATAAACTAAATAGGCCACCATTGGTAGCAGTTCTCATTATATACTTCTCAGTATACTTCCCCCACCCGCCCACTGTTTGTTGCTTTTTGACATGTAAATGGGTAACTACCCCCCTCTGAGTGAATACCTGTTGTACCTGTCCGGGGCTAAGCCCATAGGACGATGCTCTGATGTCATCACCCTCGCACATTGGTCATATGTTTATGAGATCACTGTGATTCACTTCTCCGCGGCTCCTCTGTGCAGAGAGGCCCCCCCCGTTGACAATTCACGAGCGTCTAACTCTCTCCCCCCTCCCCCGTCGCACCTTCTAACAGAACCCCCCCCCCATATCTGGATTTGGCCCACAGACCTAGAGAGTAGCAAAATACAGTGAGTCCTAAACACAAGTAGTCAGGGTTCATTTATAACGCTTATTTTGATTTATTTTTCTCAAATGATGCTGTATGTTTCACTTTCTGAAAGCGTTAGAATCGCACATGAAAAATATTGAAAGCTGCCAGCTGCCCTCGGCCATGTCTTTGGCGGTGATCCAAGCTTCGGTACCACAGTGGATAAAGTTAGTAATACATTTATAGGCTACTGATCAAATGTCAATACATTACATAAGTCTTATTCTCATTCATACTTAATTTATTTCTTCTTCTGTCAGTATGAACACAAAAAACTAACCGGTATTAGATTTCATTCTAAAGTTTACGGTCTAAAAAGGTATTTAAAACAGATAATTAGCTAAGGGTGATGATCTGCGAACACAAACTACAGACTGCTGGAGAAGAGATATCACAGGGGGGGGGGGTTGGGACACACACATTCCGATGGCCAATTCGTTTTAAACAAAGAGTAGGCTATACTCAACATAGTGGGGTGGGGGCTGGTGAACGGTATGGTCAATGTTTGTAAACACTGTGACATTTTGACTTTATTTGATAATTTCAGTTAAAAACTAACGTTCATATTTTATATTACTGTTTTGCCTGGCTGGACCTGTAATTTACAGGAAAGGAGTGCACGCTACTAAAGAGACACGCTACCATGGAAACCAAACAATGGTGTTGCTGTATTGAAGTCCGAGTGGAAACAGTCATATTTGGAGCGTTATGTTAGAATGAAACAGCGAGGTCGTGACTCACAAAAAAAAAGTGTTACTTCACTAACTGTAAGCTTGTCACTCAGAGTAACCTACAGTTAACTTAACTGTTGGAAAAGAAAGATTAGGGGGGGAGAGAGCTGTGATGGGCCATTAGGAGTGTGAACACACAGCTAGGACACTTGACACAGTGGCTTTTGGCAAAGCACACAAAGAAAACAAAAAAAACCGAGAGAGATGAGTTATTGTTATTACAACGTGACTTCACTATTATTTAACAACTATTTTTATTGGGTTCTTTTATTTGGGGTTAAGTACATTGTCAGAATAAGTGAGAAATGGATTTAACTTCTGTTAGAAAGCTATCATACTCAGTGGCGGCTCCAGAGTATTTGTGTTGGGTAATCTATGGTAGGGCTAACCCATACAGTGGTGGGGCTCAAGTCAGTATTTGCAATGTAATTACATACACGCTATATCGCCCCCCTTGACAGTGAAACGCCACGCGTGAGGTTTAGATTATTTCCCTATCTTATTATTGAACTGTATGAAATAAAAAGGCACATTTGTCTTGTAGTAAATAAAAAGGGCGACCTGGAGCCATTCCTGCAATTTCCCCACAGGTGAAAGAGTTGACATGCTGAAAACCCAACCCCTGCAGGGGGGTCTGGGGGGATTCTCCCCCAGGAGATTTTTTGAAATACTAACATAAAATACACATTCTGGTACTCTCTTGAGAAGAAAAATAAATAAATCTATTACTACACATTTAAAAAAATGAATGCCATTTTTGTTTTTTGTTACTTTGTTCTGAAAGCTGAACCTGCTGCTCCTCACAGAGAGAAGAGGGAAGAGGCTGTGTGAATTACATTGTGGATAAGGGTGGATAGCCCCCATTGTTCTGTGTGTCAAAATGAAAGACAGCCCACACACCTATCAATCATCAAACCGTGGGGTCTTATTTCACGTAATGTTGTATCTATGTATATAGAGATGTACTACCGCTAAAGTATTCTCCGTCGGGACTTCCTGCACGCCGTTATCGTGATTCTGATTGGCCAGAAGACATTATCAAAGATGTTTTATTGGGAAGAAGATCACTACGTGACAAAAGTTTTCAAAACCGTTTCTAGTCTTCGGTATTTCCAGACAAGTGGCTACTGAAATCAATCTTACTAGCTGCTGTCTGTGCAATTTACTCCGCGCGAGATGACGGACTTTATTTAGCTTACTTTAACATCATTTTTCATGGTGGGGCTAAGGTGGGGCTAAGCCATTTCTTGGTATGGCTGTAGCCTACCCCAGCCATACCCTGGCGCCGCCACTGATCATACTGAATAAATATTTATGCAAAAATGTATGGCATTAATAATGTATATCTAATTACATTTAAAAACGTATGGCATTAATAATGTATATCTAATTACATTAACTGTGAATGTCTTTCATTTGATTTAAAATGAAATAAAATTACATAAAACATTTTCCATAAAAAAGTTGATTCAAGAACAAATCAGTACTTTTCTTATATGACTGTTATTGCTAAATTTGAAAGGTCTTTACCAGCTTTGGAATTATATATATATATATAGCACCTTCTGCCATCCCATCTCTATATATAATATCTATCCGTGACATATGGATCTTAACAAAGATCCGCTATACATTAGTACCAGATATACTGTACACGGACATTTTAGTGAACCAGACCAGCTGTTTCCGCCGGGTCTTCGCTTCCCGGGCATCACGTTGTTTACAAGTGTGTTCAGATGCTAAATAAAAGTTTAGCTTGTACTTTTGATACCCCGTCTCTCGGCACCACAACATCCAGTTTACTGTATTTCACATGAGCGATGTCGAACATTGAAAAGTCCTTATAAAATCTCTGTTATTAGATCAGTACTTTTCTTATATGACTATTATTGACTTGAACACTGAGAATGTATTTATTAACTTCAGACATTTGAAATATTTGAAATCAGATGAAAACAAACTGTAACGGACCCTGCCGTGTTATCTATGATTACTATGCCTTACTGTACATTCATAATTTCAGCCGGAGGTAGGTGGTAGGCGTTGCGGAGGAGCAGATTGCGAGTGAGGTGCCTGTTCTAAACGAACTATTCCAGCTGTTATAAAGCATTAAATAAAAAGTAAGCAAGGAATACAGAATGTTTCGTTACGTAACTTTGTTGAGAATGTGGCCATGTACATGTAATACATGGGATCATTTGCAGCGACTTGGTCATTGTGGGGAAAAATAACACCCATCCTGATCGTTTCAATGAAGTTGAATACAGAATATTCATATTTGTCAGTGATTTCATGTCAATTCGGCGAACATAAACATCAATGATGATGATTAAATTAGGATTAAAAATCGGGAGAGCCGGCTCGTTCGTTTTTTCCGACTAAACAACATCTATTATTTAGAAGTTGATTTCACATGACTCCAGTGTGGAACCCCACTGCACCCCCTGGTGGATCAATGATCCATTGCAGCTGGCTTCACAATAATTAAATGTATTTATCATGGGGGCGGTATCAAGTCTGACTGGGGGCCGGCCGGCCATCACGGAACGTGCACGAACCGATCACGACCCTCGCACTTTAAACTGTCCAAAATAAGACGCTTCATCTGTAGTAATGTCAAAGGGGCATGGAGGCGGGTCATTGCACAAAGTCCTATTGATGCTTCCGGAATTCTGGTATACAACCGTCGGCCGCCACAATAATAGTAAAGCCCACCCCTGGCCCAATGACCTACCATATTACCTGCTAGAGTACTGTTGCACCAATCAGAGGAAACATTACCCAGATTAAATTTAGGGGAGGCACTGGTTAATTTGAAACAAGTGTATCCCCCTCTGCCTTTTCTTGGTGTAAAGGGTCCTGTTTTTGTGCCATTATCAATCGGTGGGAAAAGGCTGGCTAAGGTTGTACAGTTTGATGGGCTAGCCATTTGGGTAAGTTTTAACATGCAGTTATAACCCCAGATATCTGAAGGGAAGAGAGGAGCGGGGTCAGTTATCAAATGGGGACGAGCGGTCGCACAAGCTAAACAATCACCTACCATTTGTTCGTGAGCAGTCCCAGCAACCCATTTTAACCATAGATTATCATCAGTAAAACCCGTGGCCATTTGAATTATGTCTAGTGGTTCAAGTTCGCCAACTTCGCTAGTACATTTATCTCCACAGATGATTTTGGAAATATATTGTATCACGGCGGTAGTTGGGCGAGTTACTGCTGGTTTCGGAGTGACAACTATTTTGAACAGACCTTGGGGTGACTTTCTTCCTGCGTGTGCTGCCAAAATATATAGACCTGCATCGCCGATCTCAACCCCTCTTAGGATAATTGAGACAGGGTTGCATCTACCTATAGCACAGGGAGAGATAGGGTTCTTTCTAATTACTTTCATTCTATGTTTTAGTGACGCAACAATCCTTGCTGATTTGAATTTAGGCGTATATCCCCAGTCTTTCGGACCAGAGTTAACTAGTACATAAGACCAGGATTCGCATTTACATCCTTGGGTGTGAGTAATATATACGTAATTTGTCCCCTTAAAGGGAGAATCAGAGGCATAACTTGTACCTGTGGACCTTTCCGTGAATGTATTGCATACTGTTGGGGTGAGGCAGACATATTTAGCGAAACCTGAGTATGATTTGTCAGAGTTGGAACATGGGGCGATTGCGCACAAATCTATGTCCACTATTCCGTCGCTACCTTCTTGGAGAGTGAAGGTTCTTTTTGGAGACATAAGGCTCACTACTCTAGTCCCTCTTTTGGTCCTTACTATCTCTTCCTCTGGGGCGAGAGTTGGAGAAAGAACATCATTAGTTTTACAGACAATGAAAATTATCGTTACCATAATGGTAAGTAGGAGGCCCAGGCCTGCTACCATTCTCCAGTGCCCGTACATAATTATGCTGTTAGCTCAAATTCTTCTGGTATCTTTAAACCGTATATTACCAATGGTCAATGCGATCGTACCTTGGTTTCCTAGAATACAAAACCTGCCCCCTGAGGGAGATTGAGACCCAGATATGCCAAAACCCTCTTTAGTACGAGGAGTATTTAAATAGACATCTACCCTCGTCCAGATGTTGAGTAATGATAAAAGGGCCTATTTGGAAAGTAAAACAGGAGTTACTCCCAACTTGGTTAGTGATTGATTTTAAGCGATAGGTTTTTAATGGTAAAAGTGGGTCCCCACATATGTCAGTAGTCTGTCCCAAAAGAACCCTTCAACATTTTCTGGAACCTTTAACACATAGTTATGTAGAATAAAAATAAACAAACCCCTTAAACAAATGGGAATATAAAAATACAAAATCCCTCAAACAAAAATCCCTCCAACAAATGGGAATATAAGAATAAAGTTGAAAGTTCCTCAAAAAATGGATTATTAACCTGTTCCACTCTGAGCCTGTTTTTCAGGTCTCAGGCTCGAAAATGACATTCCCAGAACAAATGACCATATCTTCCCTTCTAAAAGGGTTAAATTAATAATCTTTGTTCTCAAAGTAATGATAAACCTGTGAGTTGGATGTAGAAGTGTCAGAATCAATATAAATGTTTTTTATTTTAAAGAAAATTCAGATTTTACATAGTAAAAAACTGTAAATTATAGTGTCCGTCCAAAAATTATTTTTTACAGATAGTGAAAACTACCCTTGGATGATGGGTTAGTAGACTAAAAGCTTTAGGAATCCAAAGTACAACATATAATAAGTACCCTGTATCAAGATTGATGCAAAACAAGTGAAATTTGACCTTTTTAGAGAGATTTAGCCAAAAACCCCCACTTCTGGGGTCATTTGGGTGGATTTGACCTATCTCTGGCCCCCCTTGGTCGATTTGGTTGGTTGACATACCCTTGTGACCGTTAGAGCCAATAGAATCGAAGGGGGAGGCACACACCCACACACGTTGTAAAGAAAAATGTGGGCGCTTCGCGTGTGGAAAACGAAAGCAAAGTGGAAGAATGTCTCCTTCTGGAGTTTGGAAACTAAAACGCAGTTGTATTGCTTATGGATTATCAGAAATAATTTCAAAGAAGGCACAGACACATAGGATGAACCTATGGATTAACTGCAGCATCGTTTTTTTTATCGTTTTAATGCCATTGAAGACCACTTTTGACCAAGGTAAGCCATGTTTACGTGTTTAGCTACTTAGCTCCACATGTGATGATGTACGCTTTCGTTTATAGCGTCGCGAATGTTTATCACTGAGTGTTGAGGAGGGCACCGTTAGATTCAGTGTCTCCAGGACACCAAAAAAGAGTGTTTGGTTGTGCATCTAGGATAAGTAATAAGGGAATTCTGAGTGAGTTTAAGTGCCGCATTACGTTCCATGTTTTCGCTCGTGGCTAATTCAGAGGCTGAGTGCTAGCATTGTGGGTTTTTTTTGAAAAAAAAAATTAAAAAGATCAGTTAGCTGAGTTTCTTCCCGTTACATGGATATAACACATTCATAGTTTTATTCAATATTAAGATTCCTTAGACGTTGTTTCCTGCAAATGACGCGTTTATCCGCCCGGTACCGGGCGGAAGGTGCGTAACAGGTTAAACAAAGTTCCTTAAAAAATGGATTATTAAACAAAGTTCCACACCGGCTTTCTCAACCTTTTTTCAGCGGGAAGTGGAGTTCCCTATGCCGTCTTGGTTTTGCCGTGTCTTTGTCCCCCCAGCCCGCTGACGGCGGCTTCTGGGCTGCTTTTTAGAGAGATGTGGCCGGATTGTCCTCCCCCGGCCCGCTGATGGCGGCTTCCGGTTCGACTGCTGGAGAGATGTCCTGATCCTCCTCCTCCGACCCGCTGATGGCGGCTTCCGGTTCGACTGCTGGAGAGATGTCCTGATCCTCCTTCTCCGGCCCGCTGATGGCGGCTTCCGGTTCGACTGCTGGAGAGATGTCCTCCCGATCCTCGTCCTCTGGTCCGCTGATGGCGCCTCCTGGGTCGACTGCCTTGACGAGGGCCAGATCTGTCCTGATGTCGTCTAGGGTCCTCGCAGGTGGTTTCCCGACCGCACACTGGCTCCAGTGGTACCAGTTGTCTCCCTTTCCATCTAGGCGGACGGCATGGGAGGTCCTTTGAGTCACTCTGTAGGGGCCGGAAAACCTGGGGTTGAGCCACTTAGGCCTGATGGCCTTCAACCAGACGTAATCTGCTGTGTTGGCTTCGTGTTTTTCGGGTCCCCCTTTGGCATCAGCAACCTATGTGGAGAAGTCTGATACCAGGCCCTTAAGTTGCCGGTAATATGGTTTTGAGCTCATCTCTTCTACTTCCTTTCCTACGCTCAAGGCTCCTGGGCCCGGGAATTGGTGGCCATGTGTCAGCTCAAATGGGGAGAAACCTGTCCCTTTGTTAATGGAGCTTCTGATTGACATGAGGGCCAGAGGCAAGGCATCTAGCCAGTTCATATCTGTCTCCTCACATGCTTTGCTGAGTTTCTGTTTGATGTTCTGGTTCATTCTTTCTACCTTTCCCTGCGATTGTGGATGGTAGACTGCTCCAAAACTGTGTCTTAGTCCTAAGGACTGTTCTACTGTGCTTAGGTCATGGTTCTTGAAATGGCTGCCATTGTCTGACCTCACTTTCCTAGGAAACCCATGTAATGGAATATAATGCGTGACTAGGAATTTGATCACTGAGTCTGCATCCTCTCTCTTGCATGGCATAGCTTCTGGCCAACCTGTGTATGCATCTACCACAACTAGTAAATACCTGAACCCTCTTACTTTATCAATCATGTCAGTGTAGTCAATGATGATTTCTTCTCCTGCCATCTTAGGTAAAGGGAACTTTCCCTGGTGTGGTTTTACAGTAGCTCTGATGTTGTGGGTTAAGCAAATTACACATTCTTCCAGGTGATTAGCTATCATGTCAGGTAGGTAAGGGTGCCACCAGTGAGTCAGGTGTCTGCTCATCTGAGTTTTACCGCAATGTGTTGGGCCGTGTGCTTCTTTAAGCATTGATCTTACCCATCCTGGGGGTATCACTGGTCTCCCATCTGGGGAGTACCATATCCCATCTTTGTTGGTAGCTCCTCTGTTTAACCATACTGTCTTATCTTGAGGTGACCCTGCTGCTTGAGCTTCTTTAAGAGTATCATCTGTTACTGCGGGCAGTAAGTCAGCAGATTTTTTAACAAGCATTTGAAACCGGGGTGTATACCCTGCTTTGGCTTTAGCTGCTTTGTCTGCTGCATTGTTACCCCAAGTCAAGTAGTTATCTGCCGTGCTGTGACCTTTGCACTTGAGTAAAGCTAGCTTGTTGGGTAACATTACTGCTTCTGCAAGCCTTTTGATCTCTTTCTCGTGTTTGATGGGGGTATTGGTGGATGTTACAAATCCTGCTCTCATCCACTGGCGCATTTCCACATGTATGACACCATGGACATATGCTGAGTCAGTATAGATGTTTACATCTTTTTCTTTTGATAGTTCCAATGCTGCAATGACTCCCATTACTTCTGCCAACTGTGCTGAGACTTTCCCTGTTACTTTTTCTGCCGCTCTTTCCTCAAAACCTCCCTCAGCTTTTTGACCCACCACTGCGTAGGCCGCTTGGAGCCCGTTGGTGGGGTGTCTGAAACAACAGCCGTCTGTGAACAGGTTCTCTGCATGTGGCATAGGCTCGTCTCTGAGATCTATTCTTAGCTTCACATCCTGGATGACTCTTTCCTCACACCTATGGGGTTCTCCGTTAACAATGGTGTCTGCGCTGTTAACTCCCACATGTGTGTAGGTGATGTGTGCTTGTGTCAGAGTTTTCTCTAACCTGGTCTGTCTTGTGGAAGTCATTGTGAATGCACTTGAGTTCACAAAAGAAACAATGCTATGTGTTGTCAGTACTGTCAAAGGGTGGCTCATCACAATGTGTGAAATCTTGTTTAAGATACGTGCTGTACCTGCTGCATGTCTTGTGCATGGAGGTTCTCTGTTTTCCACTCTGTCCAGTGTGATACTAATGGACATCAGTATTGTTCTACATCCCCCCTTTTTCTGAAATAGAATACCATTTACTGTGTTTCCACATTCAGAAATATCAAGGAAAAATGGCAATGCATAGGATGCAGCGGCGAGAGAGGTGACCTGAGACATGGATTGTTTGAGAGAAATGAACGCAGCTTCTGCAGAGTTCAGTGTGGCAGTGAGATTGCGCATGCCTTTCTCATTGATCAGTGTTCTGAGTTCACCTGTTCTTGGGTTATACTCTGGGATGTAGTGTCTGCTGTAGCCTGTGAGACCCAGAAAAGATAGCATGTCTTTGACTGTCTTGGGTTTGGGGTGATGTAAAATGTGCTCCTAATGAGCTGCTGACATGCCCGTACCCGCTGGAGAGATTACTCTGCCCAAAAATGTCAACTCTTTACGGGTGCATTGTAGCTTTTTCTTAGAGACTTTGAACCCTTTTGCGTGGAGGCGAACCAGTAGGTTCCTGGTGGCCTCTAAACAAGAGGCTGCGGAGGGTGCTGCAATGAGAAGATCATCTACATACTGTATCACTACCACCCCCTCTGGCAATGAAACGTCGTCTAGCTGTTCCCTGAGTATTTTGTTAAATATTCCTGGAGACAGACTGAAACCTTGTGGTAGTCTTGTGTACTGCAGTTTTTCCCCGCCCATTGTAAATGAAAAAATAGGTCTCATATCCTCTGCTAGAGGTATGCAGAAGAAAGCGTTGGCCAGGTTAATACAGGTGAACCATGTATGTTCAGGTGAGATATTACAGATAGCTGTGTATGGGTTAGGAACTGGTATCAGAGCTGTAGTCGTGATAGCATTAATGGACCTCAAATCATGAGCCATTCTGTACTCCCCGCTAGGTTTTGGTACCGGGAGTATTGGAGTATTCCACTTGCTTTGTGAGGGTTCCAACACTCCCGCTTTCTTTATTTCCTCAATTGTCTTGCTAATACCCCCTTTGGCCTGTGGTTTAACAGGGTACTGTGATAGTTTTATAGGTATAGAGCTGCTCACCTCAAATGTTATTGATGCAGCCTTTGAGCAGAAACCTACGTCATGAGAGTCAGCTGACCACAGGTCAGGCGGGAGGTCACGCAACATATCCTCAGTGAATGCATGGTCAGTTTTCTCCCTACCATGATGCCTATCCACTTCGTGTCTCTCCATTGAGAGGCATTCTTGAGTGCAGATTTTTAGAGCATAAGCGTTGTGTGAGGGAGAGTATGTGAGTGCTGCTATCTGAGTTGGTTCCCAATCTTTAACTTCTAGCAGTGTTTTTACCATGGGACCAAGTTCTTTAGCTTCATAGCCCTTTCTGATAGCTAATGAAATGTGTGGTGTAGCTTCAGCTGTCATACGGTACCAAAGTAGTTGTTCATCAGTGAGGTCAACAGACGCAGCCACCCCCGCTTCTCCCACAAATAAATTGGTTGTGGTTACTTTCCAAACGGACATAGACACCTCTTGGTCATACGCATAGTCATAACTTTGGTCGTCTTGTCTGTCATAATTTAGCGTCAGATGGGGAGGATCTGGAGGGGAACCATAAGGCCTGAGGAGGTTAATCCACGGCTTCCATTGTTGAAAAATGGAAAACAGTCCTGGTGTATTATCTTGGGGCCGGTCGAGCAACCCCCAGAATATAGTGGCATACTGAATTGCTTCTGCTTCAGTGGATTGGGCCAACATCATTTGAGAACCTGACTCTATGTTGAATAATGAACAATTGAGACGAGTGCCATCTGGGAACGATATTATTAGTCCATCGGGGGAACAGAGGATGGAGGCATTAGCTTTGATAAGGGAATGCTCTGGTTTTTGGACAAAATTAACATGGGATCACTCCCGTCACCGGACGTACTTCGTCTCACTGGAATAGTAACGGTCATAGTGAATATAAAATCGTCCCCATGTATCCGGCCAATGACGGGAGAGTTTTGAAAGAGACAAAACACTGTTCCATACATTTAAAAACACTTAAACAATTAAACAATGTTTACCCCAGGATTCAGGCCTCTTCCCTGGCTTGTAAAGTGCAGTTATGCGCCTTGGAGGTATTGCACTATTTACAAAATGTATACCCAGGATTCTGGCCCCTTCCCTGGCTTGAAAAGTGCAGTTATGCGCCCTGGAGATATTATACTATTTCAAACAACTTTTCCCCTCCTTTCAAACACTTATTCCTGGGTACAAGTGTTATATTTCTTCCCCCTGGGTGTGTGTGAGACAAGTGAAGTGAGTCAGCCTGCCAACAAGCAGCAGTGTGCTGTCATTTCAAACATGTTACCCCACTGTTTAACACACTTTTACCTGTGTTTTGAAGACTCTTTCCTGGGTCAATGTGTGCTCAAATGTGCCCTCTTTCTCCCCCCTGGGTGTGTGTGAGACAAGTGAAGTGAGTCAGCCTGCCAACAAGCAGCAGTGTGCTGTCATTTGAAACATGTTACCCCACTGTTTAACACACTTTTACCTGTGTTTTGAAGACTCTTTCCTGGGTCAATGTGTGCTCAAATGTGCCCTCTTTCTCCCCCCTGGGTGTGTGTGAGACAAGTGAAGTGAGTCAGCCTGCCAACAAGCAGCAGTGTGCTGTCATTTGAAACATGTTACCCCACTGTTTAACACACTTTTACCTGTGTTTTGAAGACTCTTTCCTGGGTCATTGTGTGCTCCAATGTGTCCTCTTTCTCCCCCCCTGGGTGTGTGTGAGACAAGTGAAGTGAGTCAGCCTGCCAACAAGCAGCAGTGTGCTGTCATTTCAAACATGTTCCCCGACCTTTTAACACACTTTTTACCCATGTTATGCGTCCTGGAGGTATCAGCCTATTTTAAACAACTTTTCCCCGCCTTTCAAACACTTATTCCGGGGTTTTAGTCAGTCATTTTGCGAGATATCATTTAACATTGACAGTCTCCTGAAAAAGCACATATTCTGTGCATTTTCAGGAGAGCGTCTATGTTAAATGATTTCGTGCAAAATGACTGTCTAAAACTCTCTTCCAGACATTTAAAAATACTTTCCCAGACCATTTAAACATTATTTCTGGCTTGTAAAGTGCAGTTATGCGCCCTGGAGATATTATACTATTTCAAACAACTTTTCCCCACCTTTCAAACACTTATTCCTGGGTACAAGTGTTATCTTTCCCCCCCTGGGTGTGTGTGAGACAAGTGAACTGAGTCAGCCTGCCAACAAGCAGCAGTGTGCTGTCATTTGAAACATGTTACCCTACTGTTTGACACACCTTTAGCCACGTTTCAAGCACTTACTGCTGGGTCAATGTGTGCTCCAATGTGTCCTCTTTCACCCCCCTGGGTGTGTGTGAGACAAGTGAAGTGAGTGCAAGGTTATGGAAGTCCCACTGTTGGGGACTGCTGCTGGAGGTCTATAGTCTGTCCTTGGGGGCTCTGTGAGCGGGCTAGAAAGGTGACCTCTCTGGGTGATTTAGTCAGTTTATGGAGCTTAGCCCACAAATCCTGGATGATCCAGGCCGAATTTGGGTGCTCATAGGCGGACATCGAATCACCATAAAAACCACCCCCCTTGTAGAGTCACCAGGGGCACGAGAATACCCTCCACAGAAGGGGGGGTGATGCCGTGAAGAAGGCCGAATATGGATGCTGATGGGCGGACATCGAAGCACCATAAAAACCACCCCCCTTGTAGAGTCACCAGGGGCACGAGAATACCCTCCACAGAAGGGGTGGTGGTGCGTCAAGAAGGCCGAATTTGGGTGCTCATAGGCGGCCTGCTGCAGTCATTTTCAGGCTCCTCTCCACAATTGTCCCCCTAAAATGATTTAAAATCATTATTTTTGCATTTAAATGCATTTATTCTATCATTTATATGGTTCCCCAACACAATGCACATAGTCTGGAGCTCACTGGGGTCCTGCATATAATTTAATCAGGCGTTTTAACACTTTTTCCCATGAAAATGATTTTTAATCACTATCATGGGGCTATGAAAATAAAATTCCGGGTAATGCAGAGCACAAGTGCACCTTTTACTATTTAAATGTATTTGTATTATATATATTTGGGCTAGAAAGGTGACCTCTCTGGGTGATTTAGTCAGTTTATGGAGCTTAGCCCACAAATCCTGGATGATCCAGGCCGAATTTGGGTGCTCATAGGCGGCCTGCCAGGCGCCCCCACCCGTGGAAAGCAAAAAAAAGTGAAGAAAACGCTTAATTATAACTTAAAATAATCAAAAATGAAGTTTTGAAAAATTGTCAAAAAAATGACAGAGTGCCAACGGGAGAAGGGGCCAGACTATTGGCGCTTCGGGCCGATTTTTCCCCTTCTCCCTCTTAGGTGCCTTACAAACAATGGACGTCCACTCTCGGGAGCGTCGGAGTGGTGCGGTCACCCTAAGTGACAGACCTAAAGTATCCGGGATTCAGGCATCTTCCCTGGCTTGTACATTTTTGGTGATGCGCCCTGGAGGTATCAGACTATTTTAAACAACTTTTCCCCGCTTTTCAAACACTTATTCCGAGGTTTTAGCCAGTCATTTTGCACGAAATCATTTAACATTGACGGTCTCCTGAAAAAGCACATATTCTGTGCATTTTCAGGAGAGCGTCTATGTTAAATGATTTCGTGCAAAATGACTGTCTAAAACTCTCTTCCAGACATTTAAAAATACTTTCCCCGACCATTTAAACATTATTTCTGGCTTGTAAAGTGCAGTTATGCGCCCTGGAGATATTGCACTATTTACAAAATGTAGCACTCTGTTTATTTCACACCTCCAGGAGAGACCAGGGGGAAATCACCTCTCTCTGCCCCCTCACAGAGCCCCAAGGACGGACTAATTACCTCCAGCATGTCCCCATAACAGTGGGACTCTGTTTCTTTCACAGCTCCAGCAGAGACCAGGGGGAAATCACCTCTCTCTGCCCGCTCACAGAGCCCCAAGGACGGACTAATTACCTCCAGCATGGGCCCCTAACAGTGGGACTCTGCACCTCCAGCAGAGACCAGGGGGAAATCACCTCTTTTTGCCCGCTCACAGAGCACCGAAGGACGGACTAGAGACCTCCAGCACCAGTCCCTAACAGGGGGACTCTGTTTATTTCACACCTCCAGGGCGGAGACCGGGAAAATCACCTCTCTCTGCCCGCTCACAGAGCCCCAAGGACGGACTAATTACCTCCAGCATGGGCCCCTAACAGTGGGACTCTGCACCTCCAGCAGAGACCAGGGGGAAATCACCTCTCTCTGCCCCCTCACAGAGCCCCAAGGACGGACTAATTACCTCCAGCATGTCCCCATAACAGTGGGACTCTGTTTCTTTCACAGCTCCAGCAGAGACCAGGGGGAAATCACCTCTCTCTGCCCGCTCACAGAGCCCCAAGGACGGACTAATTACCTCCAGCATGGGCCCCTAACAGTGGGACTCTGCACCTCCAGCAGAGACCAGGGGGAAATCACCTCTTTTTGCCCGCTCACAGAGCACCGAAGGACGGACTAGAGACCTCCAGCACCAGTCCCTAACAGGGGGACTCTGTTTATTTCACACCTCCAGGGCGGAGACCGGGAAAATCACCTCTCTCTGCCCGCTCACAGAGCCCCAAGGACGGACTAATTACCTCCAGCATGGGCCCCTAACAGTGGGACTCTGCACCTCCAGCAGAGACCAGGGGGAAATCACCTCTCTCTGCCCCCTCACAGAGCCCCAAGGACGGACTAATTACCTCCAGCATGTCCCCATAACAGTGGGACTCTGTTTCTTTCACAGCTCCAGCAGAGACCAGGGGAAAATCACCTCTCTCTGCCCCCTCACAGAGCCCCAAGGACGGACTAATTACCTCCAGCATGTCCCCATAACAGTGGGACTCTGTTTCTTTCACAGCTCCAGCAGAGACCAGGGGGAAATCACCTCTCTCTGCCCGCTCACAGAGCCCCAAGGACGGACTAATTACCTCCAGCATGGGCCCCTAACAGTGGGACTCTGCACCTCCAGCAGAGACCAGGGGGAAATCACCTCTTTTTGCCCGCTCACAGAGCACCGAAGGACGGACTAGAGACCTCCAGCACCAGTCCCTAACAGGGGGACTCTGTTTATTTCACACCTCCAGGGCGGAGACCGGGAAAATCACCTCTCATTGCCCGCTCACAGAGCCCCGAAGGACGGACTAATTACCTCCAGCATGGGCCCCTAACAGTGGGACTCTGCACCTCCAGCAGAGACCAGGGGGAAATCACCTCTTTTTGCCCGCTCACAGAGCCCCAAGGACGGACTAATTACCTCCAGCATGGGCCCCTAACAGTGGGACCTCCATAACCTTGCACACCCTGAGTCCCCGGGCCCCCACAGTTAAGCACTCCCCCACGGACTAAACACAGGTATTCACACCCACCAGAACCTCGTGCCCCTGGTGACCTTACAAGGGGGTGGTTTTATGGTGCTTCTGTGTCCGCCCATCAGCATCCATATTCGGCCTTCTTCACGGCATCACCCCCCCTTCTGTGGAGGGTATTCTCGTGCCCCTGGTGACCTTACAAGGGGGTGGTTTTATGGTGCTTCTGTGTCCGCCCATCAGCATCCATATTCGGCCTTCTTCACGGCATCACCCCCCCTTCTGGGCTGGAGGGTATTCTCGTGCCCCTGGTGACCTTACAAGGGGGTGGTTTTATGGTGCTTCTGTGTCCGCCCATCAGCATCCATATTCGGCCTTCTTCACGGCATCACCCCCCCTTCTGGGCTGGAGGTTCAAACACTTTAACTTTTGTTCACCCTCCTCTGGCTTACACCTCCTCCGCCAACACTTGAGCGCTCATCACAGGGTTCAGCACCAAGGAGAGTGCCTCCCCGGTGCTGATGGAAAGTGGCACATTTTTCTGCCCCTGGTAACCATCAAGGTTATTGTTTTTTTTTTTTTTTTTTATTTTATTTGAACAAAAAACACAGTTGACAGTACAGAGAGGCTAAAACATAAACTATTTACACGTACTACTGCTACTATAACAGTACTACTAAATTTCTTAACCTACGTTTTAAAGTGCAGTTATGCGCCCTGGAGGTGTTGCACTATTAACAAAATGTATGCCCAGGATTCTGGCACCTTTCCTGGCTTGTAAAGTGCAGTTATGCGCCCTGGAGATATTGTACTATTTACAAAATGTATACACAGGATTATAATAATAATTATATACACGGTATACATATTCACAATGTTTAGCGGGATTCAGGGGACCAAATTAGGCGTCTAATTCTTACGGTGCACCAGGGCAAACAGGTTGAGTCCACGGCCCCTGCCCCATCATCAGGAGTGTCAACCAGCCCCGGTCCCGACTTCATTGGCCTCTTTCCCTCCCGCTTCCGCTTCCGCTGCTGCTGCCGCTCCAATGACCCATCAGGTGAAGATGATAGAGCTGTACTGTTATAGCAGCCCTCTTCGGAGGTCTCCCCATCTGACAGCGGTAGACATCCTTCTGATGATGATGCAGCTGCTGCCGCATCTGATGACGCCCTGAACATGGAGCGGATTCTCAATGCCTCCTTTATACCTGGCGCATTCGCGTAGAACCGGTCCGCCGTGGTTACGTCGTGACACATAAACCTGGCGAGAATCGACCGGCTTTCTGGATCTTGGTGATGCTTGATATTGTCAGCCAGGGCAGTGCGCAGGATTGTGAAGGTGACGGCTGTTTCTAGCCCAGCATCAGCCCATGCCCTCTTCAAGTGAGCGTTCAGGTTCTTGGAGGCCCGATTCCCCCTTGTGAAAAGGAAGAATTCATTCTGAGGACCCAGCAATGCCTCTTTAATCCCCATCCACCGCATGACCCAGCTAAACTCCTCTACTGTAAGCGCCAGCTGTGCTTCGCCATATGTCTTGGCCGTCTTGTGATCCTGCACATGGATGATGTAGCCCTCAGCAGTTCCCCTTATGGCTGCCTCTAAGACCTCACTGTTTTTCATGTTTGCGTACACGCCCGTACGGTGGCCATACAGGAGGCTCCAATGGAGGGTGAGATAGCCATAGAGAAGCTTCTGGGTGGTTGAGGTCGGCGTGCCGGCCATCAGGTCGAGGAGCTCCGGGATGCGCTTCTCAGCGGCCGCCATGGCGGCGAGAAGCTCCGCCTGGCTCGGCAGACGATCCAGTTTGTTCCTCTTCACCTTAAACTGATGTAGAGTGACTGCCTTATTCAAGTGTTTCATGTTGGCTTTCACCTCTCTCATTATGTGGGTCATATCAGACTGGGTGAGCTTGCACCCCCGGGGCTTTGACTCAGACATGTACCCCATGAACTGGTGCACATTCTTCAGGAAGAACTCTGATGTTGTGACTGCCCGGCCCGGCTTTACAATATACTCGCTCCAGCCACGGATCATCTTCATGTTTCTTAGGAACAGCCAGTCTGACAGGCGGTTAACACCATGGGCCATGTATACTATGAAGTTCTTTATCCGGCTGATCTTCGACACAACATTGTCTTTCTGTTTTACTGTCGGAGCGACACCCAAACAGTGATCCAAGTATGTCTGAAGGTACGCCTCCATGCTTCTAGGCAACGTGATTTCACGCATGGTATTCCCCCGTCCACACCCAGTGGACCAGTAATTTGAGGGAGAGGGCAAGTCATTAGCCAGCTTAGAGGCACGGGTCTTCCGGCATACAGGGGTCTCGCTACCGGAGGCTACTGCAAACATGACAGTTTCCACCGGGGTCTTCACAGGGGTCTCGCTACCGGAGGCTACTGCAAACATGACAGTTTCCACCGGGGTCTTCACAGGGGTCTCGCTACCGGAGGCTACTGCAAACATGACAGTTTCCACCGGGGTCTTCACAGGGGTCTCGCTACCGGAGGCTACTGCAAACATGACAGTTTCCACCGGGGTCTTCACAGGGGTCTCGCTACCGGAGGCTACTGCAAACATGACAGTTTCCACCGGGGTCTTCACAGGGGTCTCGCTACCGGAGGCTACTGCAAACATGACAGTCTTCACCGGGGTCTTCACAGGGGTCTCGCTACTGGAGGCTACTGCAAACATGACAGTCTTCACCGGGCTCTTCTCAGGGGTCTCGCTACCGGAGGAAACTGGTAATATGACAGTCTTCACTGGGCTCTTCACAGGGTTCTTGACCGGTCTCTTTCCACCGGAGGCTACTGCAAGCATGACAGTCTTCATTGGGCTCTTCACAGGGTTCTTGACCGGTCTCTTCCCACCGGAGGCTACTGCAAGCATGACAGTCTTCACCGGGCTCCTCACAGGGGTCTCGCTACCGGAGGTTACTGGGGACTGCATGACAGTCTTCACCGGGCTCTTCACAGGGGTATTGCTGCCTGAGGCTACTGTGTTTATGCCGGAGGTATTTGGGATTGCCAGGCCCTTAAATCGTATACATTCGTCCTCTTCCTCAAGAACAGCAGCACTCTGCTTCCTGGGTTTTAGCTCCTTTTTCAGCCTGGAGCGCAGGGTCTTCACCTCATCATTGAGGGCATCCTTCTGAGCCCTCAATGCCACATTTTCCAGCATCACCTGCCTGCAGTCCTCGTTGTCACACTCGGTATGTGGGGAGAAGGGTGGAGGGTGCCCGGGGTATTCCTCCTCATTGTCTATATCCAATGATGTAGCCATTCCAATGATGGGGTTAGTCTCACGGAGGTCATGGAGCAACTGCAGTGCCACACTATGCTTCAGCCTTGCCATGACCTGATGTGCCTAATGTCGGGACAACTCAGGGTGGTCATGTTTTACATGACGGTCCAGTCTCTTCCCAGCGTACGAACACCCAGCGATGGGACAGGGTTTGGTCCGAACATTTATCCTTCCACTGGCTATTTTCAGGAGGATTCCCCTCTCCTCCAAGTTCCGCACTGCATGCTTGTGCTTAAGGTGTTTGTTCAATGCCAGATAGAAGAGTCTGCACACCGGGCATTCAGATGACATCCTTCCTGAAACACACATAATGATTTTGATCAAAATTATGTTATAGTTCTCCGTTTATATGCGTTAGCGTGAGCGGTGGTTGCGACACTGGGTCCGATGCATCAATTCATGGTGCATGGACGAAGGGAAGTATTGGGTTACCACCGGGTCAGATGGTCCCACTTCCGCACCAACGCGGGGCTGGTGATGGCAACATTGGGTCCGATGCATCAATACATGGTGCCCCGACCATGAGAGGGTTTGGGGTACCCCGGAACCAGGCACCACCCCAGCAGGAAACGGGTTGTATGGTCAAAGGAGGAAAGAGTGATAGAACCGGGGTAAAGCAAAGAAAGTGTCCGACAATAGTGACTTGTGAGGCGGCCAGAGAGTCTGTCATATCTCGGTCCTATCCTCCAGGCAACGCTGTGGCCAAAACTGGGCTAAAAACTAAAAAAACTAAAAAATATTTCATCCAGGGAAATTTGGGTGAAAATGAAAAAAAAGTACCCCCAAAATAGTCCTTCATTAGCCAGCAGCAGTCCCCTGTCGACTCATGTGACATTCCTCCAGGGTTACATAGAACCAGGGTGTGGGCTCCGAGCCATCTCCGAGACATCTCTAGTCCGTGTTGATAATGGGGGAAATGTACCCCAAAATAGTCCTTCATTAGCCAGCAGCAGTCCCCTGTCGACTCATGTGACATTCCTCCAGGGTTACATAGAACCAGGGTGTGGGCTCCGAGCCATCTCCGAGACATCTCTAGTCCGTGTTGATAATGGGGGAAATGTACCCCAAAATAGTCCTTCATTAGCCAGCAGCAGTCCCCTGTCGACTCATGTGACATTCCTCCAGGGTTACATAGAACCAGGGTGTGGGCTCCGAGCCATCTCCGAGACATCTCTAGTCCGTGTTGATAATGGGGGAAATGTACCCCAAAATAGTCCTTCATTAGCCAGCAGCAGTCCCCTGTCGACTCATGTGACATTCCTCCAGGGTTACATAGAACCAGGGTGTGGGCTCCGAGCCATCTCCGAGACATCTCTAGTCCGTGTTGATAATGGGGGAAATGTACCCCAAAATAGTCCTTCATTAGCCAGCAGCAGTCCCCTGTCGACTCATGTGACATTCCTCCAGGGTTACATAGAACCAGGGTGTGGGCTCCAAGCCATCTCCGAGACATCTCTAGTCCGTGTTGATAATGGGGGATATGTAC
>NW_022987850.1:0-86661 GCF_902827165.1 Trematomus bernacchii | reverse complement strand
GTACCCGGAAATAGTGCTTCATTAGCCAGCAGCAGTCCCCTGTCGACTCATGTGACATTCCTCCAGGGTTACATAGAACCAGGGTGTGGGCTCCGAGCCATCTCCGAGACATCTCTAGTCCGTGTTGATAATGGGGGAAATGTTACCCCCAAAATAGTCCTTCATTAGCCAGCAGCAGTCCCCTGTCGACTCATGTGACATTCCTCCAGGGTTACATAGAACCAGGGTGTGGGCTCCGAGCCATCTCCGAGACATCTCTAGTCCGTGTTGATAATGGGGGAAATGTACCCCAAAATAGTCCTTCATTAGCCAGCAGCAGTCCCCTGTCGACTCATGTGACATTCCTCCAGGGTTACATAGAACCAGGGTGTGGGCTCCGAGCCATCTCCGAGACATCTCTAGTCCGTGTTGATAATGGGGGAAATGTACCCCAAAATAGTCCTTCATTAGCCAGCAGCAGTCCCCCTGTCGACTCATGTGACATTCCTCCAGGGTTACATAGAACCAGGGTGTGGGCTCCGAGCCATCTCCGAGACATCTCTAGTCCGTGTTGATAATGGGGGAAATGTACCCCAAAATAGTCCTTCATTAGCCAGCAGCAGTCCCCTGTCGACTCATGTGACATTCCTCCAGGGTTACATAGAACCAGGGTGTGGGCTCCAAGCCATCTCCGAGACATCTCTAGTCCGTGTTGATAATGGGGGAAATGTACCCCAAAATAGTCCTTCATTAGCCAGCAGCAGTCCCCTGTCGACTCATGTGACATTCCTCCAGGGTTACATAGAACCAGGGTGTGGGCTCCGAGCCATCTCCGAGACATCTCTAGTCCGTGTTGATAATGGGGGAAATGTACCCCAAAATAGTGCATCATGACTCAGCAATCATCACACTCAACTTTGGTGAGAACCGGGCAAAGGGGTCAAAATCCGTCAATGTGGGGGGGTGAAACGGCTGTAAGCGAGCCCTGGGGGGGGCACCCGGGACCGGGCAGTGCCCCCGGGAGAAGGAACCGGGTCAAACGGGCCAAAACAGGGAAAAAAATAAAAATAAAAAGAACCAGGCAAAAGGGGGGAAAATGGGAAAAAAGTGTCCGAAAATAGTGCCTCATGACCCCGCAGGAGTCCCCCGCGGACTCCCCTGACATTCCTCCATGGTCGAAATCATCCAACTCAACTTTGGTGAGAACCGGGAAAAGGGGTCAAAATGTAAAAATTGTACCCCAAAATAGTGCCTCATGACCCCGCAGGAGTCCCCCGCGGACTCCCCTGACATTCCTCCATGGTCGAAATCATCCAACTCAACTTTGGTGATAACCGGGCAAAGGGGTCAAAATGTAAAAATTATACCCCAAAATAGTGCCTCAAAATCGGGTAGAGTCACCTGCAAAGTGCCCTCGCATTCCTCCATGGCTCAAAATGTCGAACTTAAACTATTTGGAGAACCAGAGAAATGTAAAAAATACGCCCCAAAATAGTGCCTCAAAATCGGGTAGAGTCACCTGCAAAGTGCCCTCGCATTCCTCCATGGCTCAAAATGTCGAACTTAAACTATTTGGAGAACCAGAGAAATGTAAAAAATACGCCCCAAAATAGTGTCTCATAATCGGGTAGAGTCACCTGCAAAGTGCCCTCGCATTCCTCCATGTCAAACTTTAAGTATTGAGAGAACCAGGCTGGGGGGTCCTTGAGGCACAAAATTAGGCCCACTCAAAGTGCTTGGTGAGCGGATACATTCTTCCATGATTTGCAACAGCCGTTATTTTTCTGAGTGCACCCAAAAACTGGGTTTCCGATTTCGTGCAGACGGTAGTTTGAAAAGTATGGATGAATCTTTTTAACAGAGAAGTGGAAATGAAGCCCAGGGACTTTTTCCCCTTCTCCGTTGTACCAACCATCGGAGAAGGGGAAAAATCGGCCCGAAGCGCCAATAGTCTGGCCCCTTCTCCCGTTGGCACTCTGTCATTTTTTTGACAATTTTTCAAAACTTCATTTTTGATTATTTTAAGTTATAATTAAGCGTTTTCTTCAATTTTTTTTGCTTTCCACGGGTGGGGGCGCCTGGCAGGCCGCCTATGAGCACCCAAATTCGGCCTGGATCATCCAGGATTTGTGGGCTAAGCTCCATAAACTGACTAAATCACCCAGAGAGGTCACCTTTCTAGCCCAAATATATATAATACAAATACATTTAAATAGTAAAAGGTGCACTTGTGCTCTGCATTACCCGGAATTTTATTTTCATAGCCCCATGATAGTGATTAAAAATCATTTTCATGGGAAAAAGTGTTAAAACGCCTGATTAAATTATATGCAGGACCCCAGTGAGCTCCAGACTATGTGCATTGTGTTGGGGAACCATATAAATGATAGAATAAATGCATTTAAATGCAAAAATAATGATTTAAAATCATTTTAGGGGGACAATTGTGGAGAGGAGCCTGAAAATGACTCTGCAGCAGGCTGCCTATGAGCACCCAAATTCGGCCTTCTTCACGGAACCACGACCCCTTCTGTGGAGGGTATTCTCGTGCCCCTGGTGAGCACACAATGACCCAGGAAAGAGTCTTCAAAACACAGGTAAAAGTGTGTTAAACAGTGGGGTAACATGTTTGAAATGACAGCACACTGCTGCTTGTTGGCAGCCTGACTCACTTGACTTGTCTCACACACACCCAGGGGGGGAGAAAGAGGACACATTGACCCAGGAAAGAGTCTTCAAAACACAGGTAAAAGTGTGTTAAACAGTGGGGTAACATGTTTGAAATGACAGCACACTGCTGCTTGTTGGCAGGCTGACTCACTTGACTTGTCTCACACACACCCAGGGGGGGGAGAAAGAGGACACATTGGAGCACAGAATGACCCAGGAAAGAGTCTTCAAAACACAGGTAAAAGTGTGTTAAACAGTGGGGTAACATGTTTGAAATGACAGCACACTGCTGCTTGTTGGCAGGCTGACTCACTTGACTTGTCTCACACACACCCAGGGGGGGAGAAAGAGGACACATTGGAGCACAGAATGACCCAGGAAAGAGTCTTCAAAACACAGGTAAAAGTGTGTTAAACAGTGGGGTAACATGTTTGAAATGACAGCACACTGCTGCTTGTTGGCAGGCTGACTCACTTGACTTGTCTCACACACACCCAGGGGGGGAGAAAGAGGACACATTGACCCAGGAAAGAGTCTTCAAAACACAGGTAAAACTGTGTTAAACAGTGGGGTAACATGTTTGAAATGACAGCACACTGCTGCTTGTTGGCAGCCTGACTCACTTGACTTGTCTCACACACACCCAGGGGGGGAGAAAGAGGACACATTGACCCAGGAAAGAGTCTTCAAAACACAGGTAAAACTGTGTTAAACAGTGGGGTAACATGTTTGAAATGACAGCACACTGCTGCTTGTTGGCAGGCTGACTCACTTGACTTGTCTCACACACACCCAGGGGGGGAGAAAGAGGACACATTGACCCAGGAAAGAGTCTTCAAAACACAGGTAAAACTGTGTTAAACAGTGGGGTAACATGTTTGAAATGACAGCACACTGCTGCTTGTTGGCGGCCTGACTCACTTGACTTGTCTCACACACACCCAGGGGGGGAGAAAGAGGACACATTGACCCAGGAAAGAGTCTTCAAAACACAGGTAAAACTGTGTTAAACAGTGGGGTAACATGTTTGAAATGACAGCACACTGCTGCTTGTTGGCAGGCTGACTCACTTGACTTGTCTCACACACACCCAGGGGGGGAGAAAGAGGACACATTGACCCAGGAAAGAGTCTTCAAAACACAGGTAAAACTGTGTTAAACAGTGGGGTAACATGTTTGAAATGACAGCACACTGCTGCTTGTTGGCAGGCTGACTCACTTGACTTGTCTCACACACACCCAGGGGGGGAGAAAGAGGACACATTGACCCAGGAAAGAGTCTTCAAAACACAGGTAAAACTGTGTTAAACAGTGGGGTAACATGTTTGAAATGACAGCACACTGCTGCTTGTTGGCAGGCCTGACTCACTTGACTTGTCTCACACACACCCAGGGGGGGAGAAAGAGGACACATTGACCCAGGAAAGAGTCTTCAAAACACAGGTAAAACTGTGTTAAACAGTGGGGTAACATGTTTGAAATGACAGCACACTGCTGCTTGTTGGCAGGCTGACTCACTTGACTTGTCTCACACACACCCAGGGGGGGAGAAAGAGGACACATTGACCCAGGAAAGAGTCTTCAAAACACAGGTAAAACTGTGTTAAACAGTGGGGTAACATGTTTGAAATGACAGCACACTGCTGCTTGTTGGCAGGTAAACATTGTTTAATTGTTTAAGTGTTTTTAAATGTATGGAACAGTGTTTTGTCTCTTTCAAAACTCTCCCGTCATTGGCCGGATACATGGGGACGATTTTATATTCACTATGACCGTTACTATTCCAGTGAGACGAAGTACGTCCGGTGACGGGAGTGATCCCATGTTAATTTTGTCCAAAAACCAGAGCATTCCCTTATCAACATATGAGTGGACACATATGCTTTATATGTTTGTTTATTATCATTTGAACAATGACAAATATTCTCATGAATATTAAACACAACAACCACTGAACATTACAAATATTCGCCTCAATTCAACCTGGAACCTCTCTCATACAATAATACAATACAAAGTGTGTGTGTGTGTGTGTGTGTGTGTGTGTGTGTGTGTGTGTGTGTGTGTGTGTGTGTGTGAATGTACTGTGATGGATCGTTGGAGCTATGTGCAGCTCAAGGCATATATGCTCGAACGGGAGCTGCCTGGACGCTGCAATCATGTTGCGCGCACTATCCGTGCTGAGTGTGCTGACTTTTCGTACAATGTCCCACTGTCTGGCTACCTGCATAAAGTCAAGTGCTCGGCGCAGTTGTCGGCGAAATGTCGCTCCTCTGTTTTCATTGAAACATCCGTTAGCGCAGCTAGCTAGCACCAGATGCTAACAACAACAACAACATGTAAGGTGTGCCTCGCTCGCTCCACACATACACACACCCTCCCGGTCCTCCCGATGGCCAGTCCGGGCCTGCCGGTGAGCGTGGAAGTGTGGTCTGCCACAAGCGAGCGGCAGGAGCGGGGCTGTCAGCATCAGCTTGTAGATGGTATTTTAAACTCGATGCGCTCTGAAACTACGGGGCGGCCGAGGACAAAAAATACACATGCGTTAATCGCGTTAAAATAATTATTGGCGTTCATTTTTTATTTTTGTTATTAACGCGTTAACTTGACAGTCCTAATTTTTATATATGTGAGACCCATAATATATGCCTAAAAATAGCATAATAGGAGACCTTTAAACAACACATTAAACCACATACTTTTCATTTTTATTATATTTATAGAGTCTTAGGCAAAAAGTAAGACTTCTTGGGGTTGGCAGTACAGAAGAGGTCATAGGAGCTTAATGAACGGTTTATCTTCATGAAAGCTTGTTTCTAGTCACCAAATGTAATAGACAACTGCCTTTAGGTTCTGTGAAAGGTGACACTATGGCCTGAGCATGGTAGCTTCCATAGTTCTGATGGCTCATTATTCTGAGCCCCAATAGTCTGAAAAATGTCCCATTGGACTGAAAGCCCACTTGTCTGACAGCCATTATCCAGAAAAACCCAGAGCCATTGTTCTGAAGGGGCATTTTTTCACAAGAACACAAGTTCCCAGCAACAAACAATAGGACATGGCTGATTGTCAACAGAATGACTTCATTGGACCTCCACAACTTTGTTTCTACTGGCAAGGCCTGAACCCATAGCTAGAGCAAATTTCTTTCATTGGTTGTGTTTGTTCATTTTATGCCTGAGGAGCCATGTTGAGAGTGAAGCTGCGTAGCGGAGGGTTGGGCGCAGAGCCTTGTGGTGAAAACAGCCAGTTATAGTAACGTCCCCTGCTAACTTGCGCCACTACATACAGCTGTTATCCGATTGGTTGCTTGTAAACGGTCAGCAGTAAACGAGGTCAAGATGAAATAGTTTGATTTGGGCGCAGCGCTAGGCAACAATTTTGTGCTTCCGCAGAGGGCAAGCAATAATAAATCTTCCTTTCCTATGAGGTAATTACTTCTCTTATGCAGTGTTTTTTTTTAACTTTAATTAATATTGAAGAAAAACGTTTTATGTTTTACTTTTTACATAAACAAAAAAAGCAGGCTGTATTTTTGGAGATATGGTTCCTTCAGAACAATGGCTGTTTGTTTCCAAGATAGCGGTCTGTCGGACAAATGTCTTTCCCTTCCACTGGGACATTTTGGCCATCAACCCCCTTTTTCAGCTGAGTGAAATCTGTAATTAGATGTATTAACTGGATGAGTAAATGCACATGTTGATGCTGGAATACTGTATGATCACATCAGCCAGGCTCTCATTCCGATCCAATCTCAGAAATGTAAGAATGCAACTGAAGAAAATAATCTTTGTAACTTCACCTTCTGCTAATTTAAGTCGCCCGTCAGAAATCAACAGAGGAGAGTATGCAGCGCCACTTTCTTTGATTTTCCTGATGTAGTTTGTAATTGTTCTCTTGTGGTAGTGCAGGAGGAAAGTAAAGATGGTACACGCATATTTAGTATACTGCAAGACATCGTACGTGATCGGCTATGTGGCGGGACATCTCTAAGCAATTGACCAATCACAACAGAGCCAGCCAGCTAACCAATCAGAGCAGACTGGGTTCTGGTTTCAGACAGAGGGTGAAAAGAGGTGCTGCAGCACAGGCAGTATGAGAAAAATAAAGAGCTATTTGAACATTCAATCATGAAGACATGTCACAGTAGAGACACTACATACTAATTTGAACCTGAAAATTAACATAAAGGGCCCCTTTAGCTACCACTCTTATAAGACTTAATAATAATTAGAATAATAATGTTAAGTGGAACAAAAATCCAATCCCCACATCCCCCCTGTTATCTCTCCCACGGCTGGCCTCCACCCAAGGCCTGCTGGTGCCAGTTGAATTGTTGACTGAAGTTAATGTGGTGATGATTACTTAAAATGTCTGCACACATAGCTTAGATTTGTTTCTATCTCTGTTATCCTTTGTCTCTCAGCGGTACAAACACACAGAACATAGACTTACATTCCTGGCAATCCCATGTTCCCCGAGTGGTGAGAACACCAGAGGAGACAGTATTTGTTAATGTTTATTTTAATACGAGCTCTTCCACACATCTGTCATTCCTTCCCATCCATAAGTCCCAAGGTAATAAAAACCAATCCACTTTCCTACCACATTTAGACACAGTAAACCAGATACAAGTGGTCACTCTCAGCCTGTTTACTGCAGTATAGATCTGCAGCTGACAGACAAGACACAACGAGAGAGACATTTTAGATTCAACTGAATGTATACAATATACTGGCTTTTGAGTTTTCGCATTGGATGGAAAGGCTTAAGTGCTGTGTGTTTTTGCATTTGTGTGTGTGTGTGTGTGTGTGTGTGTGTGTGTGTGTGTGTGTGTGTGTGTGTGTGTGTGTGTGTGTGTGTGTGTGTGTGTGTGTGTGTGTGTGTGTGTGTGTGTGTGTGTGTGTGTGTGTGTGTGCCTGTGTGTGTGTGCCGCCTGGTGTTTTATTTCCTCTCTGCCCATTGGCAGTGCAGTTGAACAGATTGTCAGCTTTGCTTCACTGCTTCAATAATGCAGTATTTTTATCAGTGGCAAAAGACACCCTGGCCCTGCTCATGGTTTACACAGAGCTGATAAGGCACCAGTGGAGGAAGTTCATGGTTTGAACCACAACATGCTTCGAATAGATAGAAAATGTGTGACATTATGATATTAGCCAGTGCATACAAATCGTGCTGCAAGAATGCAGGTATAGCTGTGGTATGCTGTAAGCTCAACATTCTGCCGGCTGTCGGGTGCTTCTATCATTTATCTTAAAAATGGTGTAGAAGAAGAAGACACTTTATTAAACCCTGAGGGGAATTCAGTTATTATGTATGCATGGTACAAATGCACACATGCACAGGACTTATACACATTAGATCTGAATACACACACAAATACATTCTTTTTTTATGGAGAGTCGTCACAGCGGAGATGCTGCCAGATTTTCCCAGCGCCAGGAAGCAGTTGGGGTTTGGTGCCTTGCTCAAGGACCCTCAAGGACGTCACCAGCTACCAGTCCATACTGTGTATTTTTGGTTCGATCGGGAGTTTAACCGGCAACCCTTCAGATAACCAAATCCCTACCGATTAAGCTAATAGGTCGGCAGAAGTAGGCTATATGCATAGCAGCATTGGCACAGCTGCGTATGCTGCAAAGCAACAGAAAGAAAAAGAAAAAGTTACAGTTATGTGAAATTCTGGATTTAATACACTTAATTAAAGTCAACGTCAAGTAACTAAATGTAAGAGTTGATTATATTTCACATCATTAATCCAAATCTGTAAAGTAACTAAAGTTATTGAATAAATGTAGTTGAATAAAGGTACACCATTTACCTCTGAATTGTAGTGGAGTAGAAGTACAAAGTAGCATAAAGTTGAACCCTAACACAATCATCCCCCTTTTCCTGTTTCCCGCCACAAGTCAGCTAATGCCTTGGATTATCACACTCTTAGGGGACAGTAGTGTGAGCTGAATTAGATTCTTCTAGTTCAAAATGCATTTCTTAAAACAGCATGCTGCTTCTGACAAATAGATCTGTTATATTTAGTATTATTATGGGCCCCGGGCCCCCTTATGACATGCATACATGAAAAGCAATCCACTTCAAAGCCCCCTGGGAAATTAAATTGGGCACTCAAAGACAATAAATCGGCTGGCTTTCTGATTACCTCACAGCAATACTGATGCAATAGTTTTGAGAGGTCTTTAGTTAATTGCCAAAGCAAAACCTGTGTACAGTGAGTAGAACCTGTTTTAGTTTTTGTGTGCATGATAGGGGTGTTGAAATTAATCGTTTCTACGATGCATCGTGATGCGGACGTGGACGATTCTGCTTCGATGCAGGGACAGAACATAATCGATTAGAGCAGGGGTTTTCAAAGTGTGGGAAGGTGAGCCTCCCCTCAGAGAATATAAGAACAGCCGCGCCCCCCCTCCCAATTATTATTGCTATTATTATTATTATTATTATTGTTGTTGCTATAATGCAGGGGTATTATTATCCAGTGGAATGCCCTTACCTACTGGCCTAGTTAAATCAAAGTGGTTACTTATTTTTGTCTGGGCAGTGTAGTTTTACACACCATCTTATTTGACTTTCTCAGGGCAGACCCCACAAAGAAAAAAATATATGTACACACGTAAGGTCATCATCTTAACAGTTTTTAATGCTCGAGTCATCCGTGAGCAGAGCATCAAGTTGGCATGCCTATTACAGCTGAATGCGGCGATTACCATCTTGTTCAGCAAAACGCCTCACAAACGTATTAACATCCAAAGCTTTAGTGCGTTTTGATTCAATGCTGAGCACAGCCAAACTTGACAGTCTCTTCTCTGTCATTGTAGACCGCAAATACCTTATTCCTTCCGTGTACTTGGGTCCGAATGCTTCTCGTTTTCTGCCGCCCGTTCAAATGAAATCGCCGCCAATCACATTTCCTCGCTCGCGCCAGGGTTACAAGGCTCGCGTCTTGTGCTGCATTCACTTGCACTCGGACATCAGGGATTTTCTCTGATAAATGTCCGATGAGCCACAACTTTTATTTCAAAACAAAGCTGCCAACTGGGGTGGCCAGACGCTGTCTCCTCTCTCACTTTAGGTAACTTCACTAAAAATCGATCCATGTTGCCGCTCGCATAAAGTTAGCTGAAGTTAACGAGCTAGATTTCATTGTTTCTCTTTATTTTTTTCTCACGCTGCGCCTCCCCTGAAGCTCTCTGGCGCCCCCCAGGGGAGGCGCGCCTCACACTTTGAAAACCGCTGGATTAGAGCATAGTAACGTTGCTTCCTGATCTTCCGGCCGCGGCTGGACAATAACGTTTTTGTTTTTCATTGTCGAATATCAAATCGGTCGGTGACGCAGAGATCAGGGAACAGAAGTGACAGCGGCACAGCGACTCCAAACACGGAGCAGTCTGCTTTATCCACCAACACAAGAACACCAGTCCAGAACCAACAGCAGAAGGACACGCTCTGAATCAGGCCCTGTCGCTGCGGCTCAGAGACACAAGGATTTATGTTTTTGAAAAACACTTGTTGTCGTCATGTCGGGTTTTTGGTGGATTTAATTGATTGCAGAGTATGAATGTCCTCTTGCTATTTTCAGACGATAAATACGTGTGTAAAGTTTGTGAAGGCAGGAGGAAAGCTTCCGCGATCACCGTCTCCTCTCCGTTCCTCCAAATCCCACCCCCCCCTGAAAATAATGAGTGACAGGCTGATAGTGACCCGATAGAAACTTTATTATTCACTTAATCACTGATTGAGATATGATGAAGCTAACTTAATCTCCTACAATCATGGGATTAATGTAACAGTACAACAGAGAATGTAAGTGTGCACCCACATGCACTATTTTTGTTTTTATATGCTGTTGTAAATACTCCTGTCAAGTCCTGTGTGTGATGCCACATTCAGGACATTCAGTGTCCTTTTTTGAGCAGAAGACCGTTGCTAGAAGCTGCAGCTAGACTGCAGAAGCATTTGTTTTTGAGGATGGAACAACTTCACACACAGATATTATAGGGAGGCTAGACCTATACAATTGGTTTACTTTGGTTTATAATTAAATGTCAAGACATTTATGTTATTGATTTCTGATGCACTTTCTAAATAATAAAAAGAGAGTTCATATGTATTTACTGCATGTATTCATTGATGAAAAAGAAGCCATGTGCAGTAATATAGAAAATTGAGGATGCAACGCATTGTTATGCATCGTGATGCATCGGAATATCGAATCGAATCGTTGACAGGATAATCGTAATCGAATCGAATCGTGAGACCAGTGAAGATGCACGGCCCTAGTGCATGATGCATCGCATTGAGTCAGCATTCAGTCAGTAATATGTGTCTACGTTCAGCATTCTCCTGGGTTTGTCTGCATGGTTTCTTTATTTCCTCCCACCTGAGAGCTCAGGAAGCAGCAGGTAGTGTTATGAAGTCTTAACAAAAGCAGAACTGGCTCAAAACCCAATCTACAAGACAGATGGGCTAATTAGTTTCAGCACCAGGCACAGTTTCTAAAAGCTTACCATTTAAAAAATGATATTAGTTGTCAGGGAGAGAATACAGTTTATGTTTTGCTCTGCAAATCATTACTTTTTTTGGCATTAATAACCACTAGGACTAACTTCTGAATATAAAAACAATGCAGACAATAATATTAAATCACTTTATTTAATAAAACCAACCAACTAAATGGTATGATGTGATTTGTGAATATTAATATAATTATGAGATAAGGTTTTCTTTTTAATATGTTTTTCTTCTTCTGTGAAACAGGGATGTGTGATGGAATGGAAAAAAAATAAACCATTGAATTTTAATTGATTTTAAGTTTTTTTCTTTTCATTTTACAGTTCACACATCTTTAAATAAAGTCTTATTCAAAGCTGCTGTAGGTAACTTAGGGCATTTACATATACAGTCTTGATAACAGCGGATTCCTTGATGTGTTGCTTTGGGCAACAATAAGAGCCGTCTCCTTCCCCTGTGTGTTTCACGTTGCTGTTTTTCTTATTGTTGGGATCCCATCAATAAAACTAACACATCCTGCCCTTCCAGCACAATCCACTCAGTTCCTCGTAAATATTTTATTCATAACATCTGCAGGAAATGTTGAGGTTCACTGATGGTAACTAACAGCATTTAAAAAGTGGCAAGTATTAATCATTAGTAATGTTAAAGGGGCCGTATTCTGCTCATGTTCAGGTGTGTATCAGTATGTAGAGTCTCTACTGGGACATGTCTCCATGCTTTAATGTTCAAAAAGCTATTTATTTTTCTCATACTGCCTGTGCTGCAGCACCTCTTTTCACCCTCTGTCTGAAACCAGAGCCCAGTCTGCTGATTGGTTAGCTTGCAGGCACTGTTGTGATTGGGCAACCGCTGAGAGATGTCCCGCCCCTTAACCTATAATGTACAAAGTACAAAGAAACTCCCTCTGGAGGGAACACAGGGATTTTAGCCTTCACAGACCATTTACATGCACTCCCATATAGAACACCCAGAAAGCAGAATAGGGCCTCTTTAATGATGGCTACATTCCATAAGGTGAGCTAGTTCGAGGATGCTGGTGTTATAAATGTTCTTAGTTACATTACATTACATTGCATTTAGCTGATGCTTTTATCCAAAGCGACTTACAATAAGTGCATTAGACCAAGAAGATACAAACTTGAAGAAAACAGAATCATATAAGTACATCAGGTTTCATAGAGCCAAAACATTTCAAGTGCTACTCAACTGGCTTCAGATAAGCCAGTTCTTTGTTAGTATATAAGTGCTTTGTCAGTCATTTTATTGCTCGAAGTGGAGTCGAAAGAGATTAGTTTTTAGTCTGCGCCGGAAGATGTGTAAGCTTTCTGCTGTCCTGATGTCAATGGGGAGCTCATTCCACCATTTTGGAGCCAGGATAGCAAACCGACATGTTTTTGCTGATGGGAACTTGGGTCCCCCTCGCAGTGCGGGTGCAGCGAGCCATTTGGCCGATGCAGAGCAGAGTGCACGTGCTGGGGTGTATGGTTTAACCATGTCCTGGATGTAGGAAGGCCCAGATCCATTCACAGCATGGTACGCAAGTACCAGTGTCTTGAAGTGGATTCTAGAAATAACTGGAAGCCAGTGAAGGGAGCGGAGGAGCGGCGTGGTGTGGGAACATTTAGGAAGGTTGAAGACCAGACGAGCCGCTGCATTCTGGATGAGCTGCAGAGGTCGGATGGCACATGCAGGTAGACCAGCCAGGAGGGAGTTGCAGCAGTCTAGGCGTGAGATGACGAGAGCCTGGACCAGAAGCTGAGTCGCTTTCTGGGTCAGGAGGGAACGTATCCTCCTGATGTTGTAAAGGGTGTATCTGCAGCAGCGGGTTGTGGCAGCGATGTTTGCAGTGAAGGACAGGTTGTTATCTAGGGTCACACCCAGATTCCTTGCAGTCTGAGTCGGGGAAACAACAGAGGGGCCGATGTTGATTGTTAGGTCAAGAGTGGGACACTCTTTTCCCGGAAGGAAAAGCAGTTCAGTCTTATCAAGGTTGAGCTTGAGGTGGTGAGCAGACATCCACTGAGAGATGTCAGCTAGACAAGCAGAGATGCGTGCGACGACCTGGGTTTCTGAACGGGGAAAGGACAGAATTCATTGGGTGTCGTCAGCGTAGCAGTGGTATGAAAAACCATGCGGGCTAATGACTGATCCGAGCGAGTTTGTGTACAAGGAGGGGACCAAGGACAGAGCCCTGAGGGACCCCTGTAGTTAATTGACAAGGGTCGGACTCGGACCCTCTCCAAGTTACCCTGTAGGTCCGGTCTTTGAGGTATGAGGTGAGGAGGGAAAGTGCAGAGCCTGAAACTCCAAGTTCTTGGAGAGTGTGAAGGAGGATCTGATGGTTCACCGTGTCGAATGCAGCAGACAGGTCCAACAGGATGATGACAGAGGAGAGGGAGGCTGCTTTAGCAGTGTGCAGTTCCTCAGAGACAGCAAGGAGGGCAGTTTCTGTGGAGTGACCTGCCTTGAAACCAGACTGGTGCGGATCAAGAAGGTTGTTCTGATGGAGATAACAGGAGAGTTGTTTAAAGACAGCGCGTTCAAGTGTTTTAGACAGGAACGGGAGGAGAGAGACAGGCCTGTAGTTAATAACATCAGACGGGTTGAGAGTGGGTTTCTTTAGGAGAGGGTTTACTCTTGCCTCCTTGAGACTGTTTGGAAATTGATCAATTCTCTTACTCACTGGGACGTATTCATATCTCTGTTTTTCCCAGCTTTATCAAGTCAAAGTGTTTAGCATTTGCTTAACCTAAAACTGGTTTTATTTTATAATTTTTATTTCAGAGAAGAAGGCCAAGATCTGTTAAAAGCTGATCTTTGCCCCACTCCAGTGCTTAACAATTTAGCGCAGTGCAAAACAAGACTATTTTATGTTAATATCTAAATTAATTTCACATTAACTGTACCATGCCAGCCATACAATTCGTATTTGATCATCTCCCTGCTGCCTTGGGAATAACTATTACAGATCATAAAGAATGTTAATGATCCACATCAACCATATCACTCTCCTGCCTAATCCCTCTCTGTTCTCACACGCTGGTGAGAGGGATGACAGTTCAATAGTAAGGGCTGCAGAGACTGTACATCAGGCCTCATTGAGCGTCATAATCAGAGTACTCCAAGCAGTTCACGTTTGCTGTAATGAATCAAAGGCATATTTGAGTGGACTGAGATATGTCTGTGTGGAAGTGTAATCTGTAACATGCTCTCAGGCCTCCTGGCTGTGGGACATGATGAGCTTTACCAGTTACAGCAATTTGCATCGTCCTTCTTGTCAGCTTGATTTACAGTTTGTAAGCCGTTCTCCTGCAATGTGCTGATTCAAACATCTCCCTGCTTGCACTTAATTGGCTCTTTTCATCAACCCCCACGGCCTTTGTGCTGAATTACTTTCCACAATCATGACACAAGTGCTATATAAATAAAGCTTTATTATTATTATGTATCTGAGCTTCATTATTCAGGCTTCAGGAAAGGCTGGGACAGATGTTTCCAGCTGCAGGCCTGAGAGAAACTCCCTATGTCCAGCATTCATTTATTTCAGGTGCAGCTCTGCTCTCAGTAAAGATGAACCCCCATCTGTCATATTGTATTACAGAGCGTCATGACTCATGTCACTCCTGTCTTCTATCTGTCCTTCCAGGAACCAGCTCCATTAAAAGACTAAACACCAAGACAGCCTCTCTCAGAAACAGCCTTTGAAGATTTGAAAGCTTAAATGACTCAGTCTTCTGACTCCGCTCAGAGCTTTAGGAGAGCCGAATAGTAATTTATTTTTCTTTCGGGTTGACACATGAAAGCATCAAGGTGTCAGTCAGTGTGCAAACTCTTTTTCTTCAGCTCAAATAGATTCATTTTCAACACACACAAGAGTTTAAAGAGTCACTTTGGAGGTGTAATGATTTCATTGGTTCATTATGACCTCAGTGGTAATAAGGGTTACGTAATGTAACTCTAGCTTTATGAGGTGAAGCCATTTTTGTCAAGACGAGAGCAATCTATGGCTTCTGTGAGTAGAGCACTCATTTCACAGCACGTCAACATACTGTATGTGTATTCAATGTCATGTCTACTGGGGCTATCTTGCTACACTGAAAAAGCATTGACTACATTTAAAATAACTGTATAAGGTTAGTTGAAAGCTAAAATATTAGGTTCAACTTACAGTTATGTGAAATCTGTTGACATAATACATTTAATTAAAACTGCGGTCGCAGAAGTGCGCGCAGTGATGAGCGGGCCCTCGCGTCCGTGCGCCTGTCGGGGAGGGCCAAGCAGACGCGTGCGAATCCTCCGAAATGAGCCGTTTGTCATTTCTATAATTTTCGCGTCCCAGACTCCCAGGTCCTCCGGCAGCGACCGGGAAACGGATGTCGGCGCGACGTGTCGAAGGAAAAGAAATTTCTCTAAAGGCTCGTCGAGGATCGATCATCGAGGAGGCTGTCTGGAGGAGCCGTAACCGAGGATACACTGATTTAGAGGAGAGAGGAGGGAGGAGTGTCTTTGGAGGAGCTATAACCGAGGGTACACTGATGTAGAGGAGAGAGGAGAGAGGAGTCTCTCTGGAGGAGCTATAACCGAGGGTACACTGATGTAGAGGAGAGAGGAGAGAGGAGTCTCTCTGGAGGAGCTATAACCGAGGGTACACTGATGTATTCTCCGGAGTGGATTTCAGCCAACAGTGATGTTTAAAAGAGGCGTGACGCATGGCTGGACTTATGTCAACGAAGCACAGCTCTGCAAACTGTTCCCGTATAAGTTATTTAAGATGATCAAATGTGCATCAGAGTTTCTGCCCTTTACCGTTTGTTTACTCACTAATCACATCTCCCCTGGATGTTAGGCTATTTATTTGTTTAATACAACTGCTTTCATTGTGACGTGAAGTTTACAGTGAGAACAGCTGCTGAGGTCAGTGCAGAAAGCAGAACAGTGTGTATAATATATATTGCTCAATAATACATGTAACAGGCCTACATTTCACACTTTATTTGTAGGCTTTAGGAGATATCTACAAAAAAACAGTAGGGTTAGGGTTAGGTTGTGGGAGAGCGAAGGGCTCCTGGCTCTCGGTAAAAAAGGCGTTTAAAAAAACATTAAAAAACTCCATAAACATAGCCCTATTAAGACCTTATTTTTAAAAAGTATTATAAAAGCACTCTAAGAACAAGACCGTTTTAAAAGACTGGTTAGAAAGTGCAGGACGGGGCTGGACCACGGAACGGCGGCAGAGTATGTTAAAAAGCAGATCTCCCCAACCCAGGGTCTCTGGAGGGGGGCGTGTATGTGTGTGTGTGTGTGCGTGTGTGCGTGTGCGTGTGCGTGTGTGTGTGTGTGTGTGTGTGTGTGTGTGTATATACATGTGTGCATGCGTGTGCAGGTGTTGTGTGCGTGTATGGAGCTCGTCCCAATGGAATCAGTAAAAGACCTTAAATGAGAAGGGGATCTAAAATGGTTAATTTAAAAGTGATTCTAGTTCTGTTAGTTAAAACCATGCATAAAATACATTTAAAAGTGAAAGTGCAAGTATTAAAACACAAGTGCAATAATAAAAATAAATAGATTAATAGAAAAAAGGGGAGGGCACCCTGGGTTAGTAAAATCGTGTAAAATGAACTAGATGTCACAGAAAAATAAAAACCACTAAGATCAAGGTCGGGTAAGTTTAAAAGATTCCAAAGGACAGGTGTTTAGTTTGCTCTGTTTATTTAAAAAGGTGGCAGGTCGGTGAAGAGTTTCTCTCTGCGGGGGGTTTTCTGGCCTCCAGGTAATAAAATAAATTAAAATAAATATAAATAGATAAAATAAAATGATCGCTCCTCATGTGGCTTTGATTATAATCATAAGGTAAAAACATGCACATATATACATTAAAGGAAATAAAAACATAAACACCATTAAGATAAATAAGATAGTGCTAAAACATGCGTTAAAAATGGAGCACACCAGTAAAAAAAGTCCAGATGAGGAGGATCTAAAAATCTCTATAAATAATTAATAAATATAAGTGCTTTTAAATAAAAGACGTGGAGGGTGGAATCAAACAGGCTGACACACCCGCAGAGAAGGAGATTAAAATCACCGATCTGCAGGGGAGAGAAACTGGGGGGAGGGGAGATCATACAGGTTGTTGAGGTTATTAAAACATGTTTGAGTGGTGGGAGGCGGACCCATCAGTTGTACTTTTCGTTTAAACCGCCTGGTCAATGGTGCCCAGGCGATGGATCCACCTCTGCTCCGCCGCTCGCCTCTGACCCGTGCTCCAGCCGCTGCTGCTCTCCAGGCCCATAGACTGCACGTTCTGGAGGTCATGGAGTTTAAAATGGTTGTATAAAACGCTCGTGCCGTCCCCGTCTCTGATTCTGTATCGGTGTTGTTTTATTCTGAGGCTGATCTCATTGCGCGTTTCCCCCACATAGAGTCTGCGGCAGGCCTTGCACCTAATTGCATAAATAGCGTTTTTTGTGTTAGGTGTCAAGACCTGCCGAACATTACTCCCCTCTCGAGAGAAGGGATTAAAAATGTGGGGGAGGCGAATGAAATCAACCTCAGAAACTCGAGGCGCCTCCCTAGTTTTGGTGTTTTTGTTGAGGTTTGTGTGGACCAGAAGGTCCTGGAGATTCTTATTCCTCCGGTAAGCGGAGATCAGCCGGCACGGCCGCAGCGCGTCACAGTCCCCCCTAGCCCCCTCAAAATTGGCCTTCAGTTTACCCAAGAGGTTGCTTAGGCTCCCTGAATAGGTTGTGATGAGGGGGACGAGGGTAGGGCCGGACGGCCGGGCGGAGATGTCTTTGTACCTGTCTATGAAGGTGCGGCTGACCTCCGCCTTAATGCTTCTAAGGAAGCGCCTCGAATAGCCCCTAGGTCTCAGCGCACTGAAGAGGATTCTGGTAGCCTCCTCCACATCCTCCGCGAGGGTGCATATCCTGTGGAAACGGATCAGCTGGGATTTAATCAGACCTCTGTATGTGTGCCCAGGGTGATAGCTGGTTTTATGGAGGAGTGCGTGGCGATCTGTGTCTTTGAAGAAAACCCTGGTGGTGAGTGTCTTGCTATGGTCGCTGAAGCTGCGGAAGAAGACCCCAGTGTATTTAACTGATGTTTGAGTTTTATTTTAGGGTGATGTGTGTTGAGGATGTCTGAGAATGTGAGGAAGTCCTGTTCAGTGTGGTGCCAGAGGCCGAAGATGTCATCCAAGTACTGGAAGTACAGCAGGGGTTTGAGGGGGAGTTTAGTGAAGACCGTTTCCTCCCAATGGGCCAGGTAAATGTCTGCGTAGGCTGGAGCATATTTCCGGCCCATCGCACAACCACACAGCTGGAGGTAGTGGTTATTGTTGAAAATGAAGTCATTACGGGTGAGTGTGAGGTGGAGCAACTGAATGATTTGGCTGTCGGGTCTGGATGGGTCTGGGTTTTTGTTGAAGGAGTGCTGGATGGCGGCTAGGCCAAGTGGGGTTTCAATGTTTGTGTACAGTGAAACTATATCTATTGAAAAGATGAGGGTATTGCTGGGTACTGTGAGGTTTTTTATTTTGTTAACAAAATCATAAGTGTCTCGAAGGTAAGTGGGATGAAGTTTTGAAAGGGGATTAATAAAATGATCTATATATTATACCACAGCTGATGATGGGGCGGCCGACCGGAACCACAGAGGGGACCGTCAACGTCTCCACAGGCTTGTGGATCTTGGGGAGCAGGTAGAAGAGGCGGGGCCTGGGCTCCTCCGGACCAACCATTATTGTTTTTGTTTTTTGTTTATGATTTTTTTGGTGTAAAGTGTTGCTGTAATGTCCCTAACTAGTGTTTGTGTTTCTAATTGAAGTGGGTGCGTCAGTAATCTGTAGTATGTGTTGTCATTTAACTGCCTATGTGCTTCCAATATATAATTGTCCCTATCCTGTATGACTATTTGACCCCCCTTATCTGCAGGTTTGATGACTATGTGTTGGCTGTTACCTAATGTTTTAATAATTTGTTGTTGTTCCTGGCTAATGTTGGGTGTACTATGTGGAAGGGGGCGCCAATGTGTGAGTGCTAGTAGATTTTTATTGATTAGTTGTGTTATTTCAGGTGTTGATGTTGCCGTGTGTGGTTCCCAGGTGGACGGTCCGGTGAAGAGAACAGGCTGCCGCCCCCGGCTCCCCAGGAAGTGGTCCATGATCTTAATCCGCCTGTGGAAGGCGTGGAGGTCCGCCCTGATCTCCGGTCGGGTGGGAAGTTTGGGTGTTGGAATGAATGATAAACCTTTTTCCAGTAGTTCCAGCTGTGCGGCTGTGGGGGAGAAGACGGCAGAGAGGTTGGTTATATTTGAGGGGTGGGGAGTTGTAATACAATTGTGATCCCCGTTCAGGAGTTTAAATGCTGCTTCCAGTACTGGAGTAACATCTCGGCCGTCTGCATAGTCCAGTGTATGTTGTCCTGTGAGGTGACCTGGAAGAGTAGTGGGTTTATTTCTGGTATGAAGTTGTATTTGGAAGCTATGGTGTTGTTGAGTGTGGTGAGTGCAGTCTGTTGGCGGATGTTCAGACTGTTGGAAAAGTTTATGATGGGGATGTAAATGGTGGCGTTTGGAAAGCATATTGGATAGGGGCTGAACTTGTCCTGGACTGGAATTTTTCCGATCATTCCCCTAGGAGGAGTTCGCAAGAATGTGCTTAAAATGCATGAAAAACACACATATTTCAAAATGGCCAACTTCCTGGGGGGCGGGGCTAATGGAAGCTATTTACAAATATGTCTGCAATTCCATGAGGAATGTCTGTGGCAAAATTTGTGAAGTTCTGAGAAACTATATGTGACTACCACACAATAGGGGGCGCTAGTGAGCAGTTTTTTTTTTACATTCTCGAAAAGGTCGTGGGCTGTGACGTGTGTCCCAAGTTTTGCGTCCGAAGCTCATTTTATGCTATCGCAATTTTAAAAGAATGTATAGGCCACGCCCACGTTCTGAATTTGTTGCGACACTTTAAATCTGAGTTCGTAGTCACCCCGAGAGTATGTGTAAAGAAAAAAAAAATCCATCCGTTCTTGAGTTATAAATTGGTGTTTTTTTTGGCGCCCCCTATTGTCCAAAATGAAAATGCTTTGGTGTGCCTATTCCCCAAGACAGACTGAACCTATCCACCAAAATCTGTGATATATGGATACATTGTTGATGAGTTATGAGCATTTGTTTCTAAGCCCCGCCTTTTTGCGAGTACGTTTTGATTCATGGCGGCAATATTCATCGTCTTAACATGCTCATTTTCTACGGTAATATGTCTGACCCTCCACCGATGCTGTATACAAAATTATACAACTTTTGAAGCGTCCTAAAGCTCTCAAAAACAGGTCGAAAGCGCAGAAAAATAATAAGAAGAATACCACGAAGAACAATAGGTTCCTCGCACTTCGTGCTAGGACGCCGTTGGGTCCTAGCGCTCTGTGCTCGGGCCCTAATAATAATACCACCAATAACAATACGTTCCTCGCACTTCGTGCTAGGACGCCGTTGGGTCCTAGCGCTCCGTGCTCGGGCCCTAATTAAAGTCAATGTTTCCGTTTGTTCAGTGTACTCGTGGAAACAGCGAGAAATAGGAAACAGCACCACAATATTTTGTGGTGCCAAAGACAAATTTCCATTTAATGTAAATGTCGTGGACACAAATCTAATCTGAATCTGAATAACCCGACCCAACCCTCAAACTGCAAAGTACATTTTGACGAGCACCACTCATATATTAGACACCAGGTCAACAATGCAGGAAGGCCTGCAACAGAGAAGTGAAGGGGGACGGGGGGGCACAGACTGAAGCCTGCTTAGTGTAGCTTGGGCAGCGAAATAGAACTGGAACACACTGAATATATAAACTTCCTCGGTTTAATTCCTTTCTTTCTTTCTGCAGATCCTTTCAGGCAGCAGGAGCACAGCAATGTGAAGGCTTTCATTGTCTCAATCTTCCACGAAGCTCCAGGGAGAGACATGTCTACTATGATGAAAGGAAGTGATTCCACTATCAATCAATCAATCAATGTTTATTTATATAGCCCAATATCACAAATGTTACATTTGTCTCAGTGGACTTCACAGTTTGTACAGAATATCAGTATGACAATACGACACCCTCTGTCCTTAAACAGGCTTGGGGCTTAACAGGTTTTAATATTGTCAGGAAACAGCTGCACAAACTTAAAAGGATTCCATCTCAGAGGGGATGTTGGAGTAGATGCTGGTCTATCTGAACCCTCCACCCCTCTGTTGAAGGTTGGAGGGATGAGAGATGCAGGGCTGTAGCCCAACAGGGAGATGTGTGTGACTGCTGTAGAGAATGTCAAGCTATTTTGTAAGTAGCTTAGTGAGTGTGTGCCTGTGATGCTCTGAGTGCCGCCCTGGAGAGATCAGAGTTTCAGATGTGTTCCCGCTCACCCGGTGCACTGAGGCGCCGCTTACACGAGGAGAAAACTGCTTGTATCTGCATAGTTTCGCGTGCGTATAGCCCTATTATTTACACGAGGCCGATAGAAACTGACCCCACAAACGATAACGGGTCCCAAGGTGGATAGATTTGCAAACGAAACGCTCTGGGGGGTCAACCGAGTCCGTGTAATCACCTCTATACGAATATTTCCTGAAAAAATAACGATAGCCCCACCTTTCCTGCTCACTGCTGTAGCATGGCTGTGTTAATTAAACGCACAAGGGGTTCTTGAATGAAATAATATTATAAAAGGCAAACCAGAATTGTTAACGCCCAATATACTCCTTAAACAAAATAAACAGAGTCAGATTTCATGCATTGATCCATTATATTGACAAAGGAGGATCTCACTCGGTGTTTGTAGAGAATATCTCTCTGAGCGAGTCCTCTCCACGGAGACATGCTCCTCCTCCTGTCAATAGCTACTGCTAGTGCTACTGCTACTGACCATGCTACAGATATTAGTGCAAAAATATACAGCTCCTCTACCACAACCATCAGCAACAAGTGGACATGGAGAATTACATGAACTACATGTTGCTAAATCCACGGCGGGGCGTAAACAGAAGGGTAGCCATGGCAACATTGCTGCGGGGCTGCTGCGGAGTCTTCTTCACTGCTTTTGGTGTATTTTGTGGCGGAAGTTACAGCGCCACTTACAGTCCCGGCATATGTACTACAGCGTTTCCAGCGGTCTCGTTTGAACAGACACGTTAAATGAAACAAATGCATGTGAACGGAACACTTTTTTGAATACGCATACTGTGCATAAACGCAAACGGTCCCGTGTGAGCGGGGCCTGACTCTCTCCCTCCTATTCCCCCCCGATAGCTTAAGCCTGTGGCAGTTTACTCTGCATAAATTAGCAAAGCCACAAACAGACTTTACTTTACTCATAGATACTCTTACGTTACTGCATCCCGACAGAACACCATGGTTGGATTTAAGCCTGACATTTTGAAAACAGAGTAGCTAATATGGGCAAACGCTACTGGAGCTAGCGCTGTTAGCAGACTGCAGAGTGTTAGAATGCTGTCTCTGCCACAGTGAAACACAGGAGAGAAGGAAAAGGACTCCAGGACATTTTGACTGGGGGGGTCCAAGTTGAGATACAGCATTTGATTGGGGTGGCCATGGTGTAGAAAACATATAAATACAGATTAAACTAAAGGTGCCTTGGTTACCACCCCCAACAAATTAGGTTGACATAATAACCTTTGAACAGTACCAACATGCAGCTATCGTTCTATTCTGTTTTTTTATTCCACTTCCACTCATCATTTCCTTTAGGAAGCTGTGGTTATTTTCCTTGCAATCACTTGCAGAAACATTAATAAATAAATTCTACAGTGTCCAAAGATCAAACCAGCTTGAAATGAAATGTATCCTGCACAGGGTTTCAATAGGTCAGTGATGTTAAGATAAGATAAGATGGACCTTTATTAATCCCCGTGGGGAAATTCAGTTGTACAAAGCAGCAACAGGGTAAGCGTGAAAAAACAGGACAGCAAAGATTCACACAGATTAATAAAATCAAAAATAAAATCAAGAAAAAAAAATTAAAATAATAATGATACAGATGGAGCCTCTTATTTTGGACCCCAGCATACAGCTTCCTGCCGACTGCCAGCCAGTTGCCTGCCAAAGACCAGTATTCAGGAATGTTAGGCCCTCCCACTATTCTCCAATTTCAGGGTTTAACCAGGAGATGGCGCTATATATTAAATAACTAAGACTTAGTTTTTCACAATAGAAAATGCAGATATTATATAAAAAACTAAAGTTAAAATCTTGTTTTTAATGCCCCAAGAGCAATAACATCTTGTCACAAGCTTTTTGGAAGAAAAAGACTGACCCAAGAGACCTGTAGTTGACTAATTACAGGCCTCAATAAAGTTCTGCCATTGGTTGTGAAAAACAACGGTGGACATAGTGGAAAGTGAAATTGACATTGTCGAATTTAATAAAAATACAAAATAATGTATCTGTGTACGTGTTTTACTATGTGATCTGCACTTATCAAACATCTAATTAAAGAATGGTAGCTGTACCTCTCAAACAACCTAAACTAGTTATAAATGTTTAAATGTTTAAAAACTCTGCCCGGTTCACCGACCCCCCTCTGAGTGAATACCCAAGATATCTTGGTTTGATTTGGAGAAGGCTTTTAAAGTATACTAACTCTAACTCTATTGTATACTAACTCTTCCCGTCAAGAATATGAATAGAACTTAGATAGATCACTTTACATTTCTGCAAATGAATAGCTTAGCTACTTGGCACTAAGAGTACAGATATGTCTACCCTTTCTTTTCAGAGTGTAATATCTGCATTTTCTCTTTTGGTTTGAATAGGAGAAGGGCAATGCTTATTATTGCAATATACAACTACACAAAAATAATAATTTTTTAATTTACTATATCAGTACTTTGTATGCACTCATTTCATAATACAGAGGCAAACTCTATACCTAAAAATAATTATTTAAAAAAAAATCCTCACAGAACCCCATATTTCGCTGTTAACGCAGTTGCAGGTGGGAATTATAAGACCGTGACACATCGAAGGCTGAAGGACAACACTAGAACTGTGTAACTTTTTTTCAATAAAATATTAAAGTCTTCCAGTCCGTGACTTTTCCTGAAAGTGTGTTATGTAGCACCCTATGTTGTTAAAAATTGTCAATTTATACCTATTTCCGCCCAGCGGGTCATATTGACCCCACCCCTTTTCATATAAACATGACGTGTTGCTATAGCAACGCCTTTTGTCTACTGCGGTTCCTTATAGATTGAGAGATAGATTGAGAGAGAGAGAGATAGATGGATAGATATATTGATAGATAGTTATAGAGAGAGAGAGAGAGAGAGAGAGAGAGAGAGAGAGAGAGAGAGAGAGAGAGAGAGAGAGAGAGAGAGAGAGAGAGAGAGAGAGAGAGAGTCTGTAGTGAAGGAGTGCGCTCCCGCTCACGGGAGACTGCTCGCGCTGCGCTCCGCAGCAAACAGCTGTGGGGCGAGTTGAAAGTACGTTATGCTGGCCGCGGTGTCTAAATAATGCTTCCGGGCCAGCAGGCCATTTATATTGTCGAGCCCTGAGATTATATTGGTATACGTTTCATCCCTGTGCTTTGATGAAGCCTAATTTGATAAAGTTTCAAATTAATTTCTGAAATATTTCGTTAATAAATATTTCATGAGTAATATAGTTGTCTTTGTCACATTTTATTTGGCATTAGTAAATAATTATGCACATTTACAGATATTTTACATGATATGAGTGATAACACGTGTTATAAGGGCTATTTCGCACAATAGGTGTGCCTTGAGATTTTTACTTGTCCTTTGGTGTGCCTTGGGCACAAAAAGTTTGGGAACCACTGCTGTAGAGAAATGTAAACGTTCACCATCCCCCACCCGCCTACTGTATGTTGCTTTTTGACATGTAAATGAGTAACTACCCCCCTCTGAGTGAATACCTGTTGTACCTGTCCGGGGCTAAGCCCATAGGACGATGCTCTGATGTCATCACCCTCGCACATTGGTCATATGTTTACAAAAAACGATGTTAACACTTTCTCGTTCTTAATATATGCTATATTTAGGGTCGATATGTGTTGAATTTACTTTAAAATAGCAGATCACTGTGATTCACTTCTCCGCGGCTCCTCCGTGCAGAGAGGCCCCCCCCCGTTGACAATTCACGAGCGTCTAACTCTCTCCCCCCTGTGAAGAGATATCACAGGGGGGGGTTGGGACACACACATTCCGATGGCCAATTCGTTTTAAACAAAGAGTAGGCTATACTCAACATAGTGGGGTGGGGGCTGGTGAACGGTATGGTCAATGTTTGTAAACACTGTGACATTTTGACTTTATTTGATCATTTCAGTTAAAAACTAACGTTCATATTTCATATTACTGTTTTGCCTGGCTGGACCTGTAATTTACAGGAAAGGAGTGCACGCTACTAAAGAGACACGCTACCATGGAAACCAAACAATGGTGTTGCTGTATTGAAGTCCGAGTGGAAACAGTCATTGGATGATTGGATGGTCATTATGGGGAAAAATAACACCCAGGGATCAGTAATTTTTAGTGAATTACTGAGTTTAGGCACGTTAATAACATTTTAATGAAGTTGAATACAGTATATTCATATTTGTCAGTGATTTCATGTCAATTCGGCGAACATAAACGATTAAATTAGGATTAAAAATCGAGAGCCGGCTGCTGTTCGTTACGGCAACCCAACTAGGACACTTGACACAGTGGCTTTTGGCAAAGCACACAAAGAAAACCGAGAGAGATGAGTTATTGTTATTACAACGTGACTTCACTATTATTTAACAACTATTTTTATTGGGTTCTTTTATTTGGGGTTAAGTACATTGTCAGAATAAGTGAGAAATGGATTTAACTTCTGTTAGACAGCTATCATACTGAATAAATATTTATGCAAAAATGTATGGCATTAATAATGTATATCTAATTACATTTAAAAATGTATGGCATTAATAATGTATATCTAATTACATTAACTGTGAATGTCTTTCATTTTATTTAAAATGAAATAAAATTACATAAAACATTTTCCATAAAAAAGTTGATTCAAGAACAAATCAGTACTTTTCTTATATGACTATTATTGCTAAATTTGAAAGGTCTTTACCAGCTTTGGAATTATATATATATATAGCACCTTCTGCCATCCCATCTCTACTGACATATGGATCTTAACAAAGATCCGCTATACATTAGTACCAGATATACTGTACACGGACATTTTAGTGAACCAGACCAGCTGTTTCCGCCGGGTCTTCGCTTCCCGGGCATCACGTTGTTTACAAGTGTGTTCAGATGCTAAATAAAAGTTTAGCTTGTACTTTTGATACCCCGCCTCTCGGCACCACAACATCCAGTTTACTGTATTTCACATGAGCGATGTCGAACATTGAAAAGTCCTTATAAAATCTCTGTTATTAGATCAGTACTTTTCTTATATGACTATTATTGACTTGAACACTGAGAATGTATTTATTAACTTCAGACATTTGAAATATTTGAAATCAGATGAAAACAAACTGTAACAGACCCTGCCGTGTTATCTATGATTACTATGCCTTACTGTACATTCATAATTTCAGCCGGAGGTAGGTGGTAGGCGTTGCGGAGGAGCAGATTGCGAGTGAGGTGCCTGTTCTAAACGAACTATTCCAGCTGTTATAAAGCATTAAATAAAAAGTAAGCAAGGAATACAGAATGTTTCGTTACGTAACTTTGTTGAGAATATGGTCATGTACATGTAATACATGGGATCATTTGCAGCGACTTGGTCATTGTGGGGAAAAATAACACCCATCCTGATCGTTTCAATGAAGTTGAATACAGAATATTCATATTTGTCAGTGATTTCATGTCAATTCGGCGAACATAAACATCAATGATGATTAAATTAGGATTAAAAATCGGGAGAGCCGGCTCGTTCGTTTTTTCCGACTAAACAACATTATTAACAACAAAGAAGTTGATTTCACATGACTCCAGTGTGGAACCCCACTGCACCCCGTGGTGGATCAATGATCCATTGCAGCTGGCTTCACAATAATTAAATGTATTTATCATGGGGGCGGTATCAAGTTAGACTGGGGGCCGGCCGGCCATCACGGAACGTGCACGAACCGATCACGACCCTCGCACTTTAAACTGTCCAAAATAAGACGCTTCATCTGTAATAATAATAAAAGACTATGAAATAGGACATGAGTAAAAATAAGAGTAAAATAACTGTCAGCATATATACATATCCAAGTTATGAAGTCCGAAATGAGTTAAAGTGACAAGTGAAAAGTGAAAATGGACATCTGTACATATAGTGACATATCTATCTACATATTTGGTCAACTACTAATATATTAACATGGGTTGTGGAAACCGTGTCTATTTATGTCCAGTGATTTCCTCACGAGCTTGTTCAGCCTGCCAGTGTCCCTAGTGTTTGTGTTTCCACCCCAGCACACCACGGCAAAGAAGAGCACACTGGCCACCACAGACTGGTAGAACATCTGCAGCAGCCTCGTGCACACATTGAATGACCTGAGCCTCCTCAGGAAGAACAGCTTGCTCTGTCCCTTCCTGAAGAGAGCATCAGTGTTGTCTGTCCAGTCCAGTTTATTGTTTAAGTGCACTCCCAGGAACTTGTAGCTGTTCACCACCTCCACATCCTTCCCCCTGATGGTGATGGGGGTCAGAGGCCTCTTCCTGCTCCGCCTGAAGTCCACCACCAGCTCCTTAGTCTTGCTGATGTTGAGCTGTAGGTGATTGTTGTCACACCAGCCTACAAAGTTCTCAACCAGGGCCCTGTACTCCTCCTCATTGTCATCTGTGATGCAGCTAACAATGGAGGAGTCGTCAGAGAACTTCTGTAGGTGGCACGAGCCGGAGTTGAAGTGGAAGTCGGAGGTGTAGAGGGTGAACAGAAATGGTGACAGCACATTTCCTTGGGGGGCTCCGGTGTTGCTCAGCAGCACATCAGACATACTGAGGTCTGCTGGTGAGGTAGTCTGTGATCCAGGCCACCATGCTGTGATCCACCTGCATCACTGACAGCTGCTCAGCTAGCAGGTGTGGCTGGATCGTGTTGAAGGCGCTGGAGAAGTTGAAGAACAGAATTCTTAGTGAGCTGTGCGGCTCCTCCAGCTGTGTGTAGGCTCTGTGGAGCATGTAGGTGATAGCATCCTCTACACCAATGTTTTCCTGGTAGGCAAACTGTAGAGGGTCCATGGAGTCACACACGAGGGGTTTGAGGTGCTGCAGAATCAGTCTCTCAAAGATCTTCATGACGTGTGAAGTCAGAGCAACAGGCCTGTAGTCTCCTGGGGTGCTGGGGCGTGTCTTTTTGGGCACCGGGACAATGCAATACGTCTTCCAGATGTCCGGCACCATCATCAGCTTCAGGGAGAGACTGAAGAGGTGCTGAAAAACTCCTGCTAATTGACCGGCACACGCCTTGAGCACTCGGGGGTTGGTGTTGTCTGGCCCCCTTGCCTTCCTCACGTTGATCTTCGAGAGCTGATTCCTAACTTGTCCGGTGGTGATTATTAGGGGTGTGAAACTGCTGGGAGTGGCTGATGCCCCCCCTGGAGTGGTGTTGGGTGTGTTTGGAGAAGAAGAAGAAGAAGAAGGGGGAGTAGTGGTGCCAGGGTTTGGGAACCCCTGCTGTCCTGTTGAGCTGGACATGGGATGGTCAAACCTGTTAACCTAAAACTAAATGTAAACCTAAAACTGCACCTAAACTCACTCATAACTCCCTTATCACTTATCCTAGATGCACAGCCAACCACTCGTTTTGCATCTACTGGAGACACAGAATCTGTGTAAAAAACCTCAACACTCAGTGATAAACATTTGCGACGCTATAAACGAAAGCGTACATCATAACATGTGGAGCTAGGTAGCTAGAAACACTAGCATGGCTTACCTTGGTCAAAACTGGTCTTCAATGGCATTAAAACGATAAAAAAAAATGATGCTGCAGTTAATCCATAGGTTAATCCAATGTGTCTGTGTCCTCTTTGAAATGATTTCTGATAATCCATAAGCAATAAAACTGCTTTTTTTCGTTTCCAAATGTCAGAGCTAGAGATCGGTCCACTCTGCTGCAAAATTACATGCGCGCAGCCCCCACCTTTTCTCTTCACAACGTGTGTGTGTGGGGGACTCCCCCTTCAATTCTATTGGCTCTAACGGTCAGAAAGAGGTGTCAACCATCAAAATCGACCAAGGGGGGCCAGAGATATGGGAAAAAAAACATTTTCACCCAAATCACCTCAGAGGTAGAGTGGTTTTGGCTAAACCTCTCTAAAAAGGTCAAATGTCACTTGTTTTGCATCAATCTTGATACAGGGTACTTATTATATGTTGTACTTTGGATTCCTAAAGCTTTTACCCATCATCCAAGGGTAGTTTTCACTATAAGTAAAAAAGAATATTTGGACGGACACTATAATTTACAGTTTTTTACTATGTAAAATCTGAGTTTTCTTTAAAATAAAAAACATCTATATTGATTCTGACACTTCTACATCCAACTCACAGATGTAACCTTGCTTTGATAAAAGAAATTATTCATATAACCCTTTTAGAAGTTAAGTTGTAGTCATTTGTTTTGGGCATGTCATTTTCGAGCCTGAAACATGAAAAACAGGTTAAAGAAAGAATTATACATTTCTGTCTTTTTATGCCTATAATAGTTACTAACTTGAATTATTATTCAAATTAATTTTATATTTTACTGTAATGTAGAGACAAGGCTTTTAGTGACAATCATGTATTGCGTTACAATTATATGTATAAAAAATAAATAAATAAATAAAAAGTCTTAATATGATATTTGGCCTCAAATCATCTGAGGCCTGGCGACCCCCCTGCGATCATTGGCCCCCCGGGTTGGGAACCACTGTTCTACAGGATCCATCCTAATCTCTTATCTACAGCATTTATCATAACATTTTAAAACAAATAATCAATAAAGACAAACACATTTCTTTGAACAACATTCATGTATTTTTCTCAAAAAATAAAACAATATTAACAACCAACTACACATCCAGATGAGCTTTTGGTCTTTCCATCATGTAGCCCCAGGAGAATTAACAAATACATTGAAAATAAAGAAATAGAATAAATAGAAAATGTTTGTGATGCATGTATATATACATTATTGTGTTAGAACACAGCAAGGAAGCTTAAAGGAAACTATTCTCCCGACAAAGATAAAGGTTTATTGTGCCAAATGGCGAAAAAAGGCTTATTTTTGTAACTCATTCATAGTAAACAATTAACAAAAAACGCCTAGCCGAAAAAAGGAAATGTTCTTGCAAATCCATTATTGAAATAGTAACCTGAAAGGGCATTTTAATACAAGAACGCAATGGCATTGCTTTGGAAAGATACATTAAAGTATAATCATGGCCTGGTTTCTCACCACATATAGTAAAGAAAGTATTACAAATAAAAACAAGAACTGACATTTTGAAGTAGCGCAATTAGATAAAGACAATTCTACAAATCTGACATCGCACTTTGATGCAAGTGGTACATTCTGAAACACATGGAAAAACACACACTTCTGAAACATCAGCAAAAAGCATGAGCAAAGGAAGTGCAGTTGTATTGATGAAAGTCCAGTATAAATGCTGTAAAAGTGCACAATGGTCCATGGCAACAGCTCACTCAAATAGTTTGTTTTTAAACGCTTGGGCTTTCTTGGAGAGCATGTTGCCGTCTAGCTCCATTAACGACTTCTGGAGCACTTCGAACGTGCACTTCAGTTTAGGGGGGTAGTTCAGGTTCATTGCATACATTAGTCCAAATAACATGGTAGCAGCTAATGCAATGTTGTCCACATCAGTAAGTACCTGTTGGCCTTCCAGGACAATCTGTCCTCTGGTCTCATGGTGGAATTGTGTTTGACAACATAAAGTCCCACTGTAATCCCCTCAATGGACCGCAGAATGACGTCTTCATCTTCTGCCTGCAGAGTGCACAGTCACAAAAGGAACAGAGTGAGATCTAACAAATCTGTCACGATCTTGGTGTTATGTCACGGTTTTAGTTTTGTGTGTCTGGTAATGGGTTTTGTTTTGCTGTTCTGTTCTCCCTGTCTCTGTCTCTGTTTTCCTCCTGTGTCTGATTGTCTCATTGTGTTCACCTGTTGCCCTTGTGTTTCTGCCTCCCTTACCCAGCTGTTTCTCGTCCCGTGATTACCCCTCTCTGTATTAGTCTTGTCTTTCCCTTTGTTCCCCTGTCGGTTCATTGTTTGTCTTTCCTGTCTCCCTCCATGTCAGTCACGGTCAGGTTTTTGGTAATGTATCTTCCTTGTGCTACCGTTGTGTTTTATGCCATGTTATTTGCCATCAGCTTGTAAAGTAAAGCTCGCTTTTGTTTTCTAGACCTTTTTACCTCTTTTTGTAATCTGCTTTTGGGTCCTACCTTTTCCGTGATCATAACAGAATGAACCGACCCACTATGGACCGAGCGGATTTTTATGATTTTGACTTGGATCTGTTCGATCTGGATTTCTCCCTTCAGTGTTATCATGCCGAGTGGAGTGGAACCTCGTCTAGAAGGGACAAAGAGGCTATCCTCAAAAAGGCACAAATGGAGGTGGCCAACATGTCTTGGTTGAGGAGCTCGTTGCCTGAATGGCTCAGTTTTTTCACGTAGCCCTGAGTGCCAGTCTCCATTTTCTGACCCTTTCTTGGGATCCCGCCTGGCGTTTGGAGGTCCACGGAGCCTCCAAAAGACCTCTAAAAGACGCAAGGTCAGGAGGCCAGCTCGTGCTCCAGTACCGGCCCACACAGCCATGGTTCCGTGCTCCAGTGCCGGCCCACACAGCCATGGTTCCGGCTCCAGAACCGGCCCACACAGCTATGGTCCAAGCTTCTGTTCCGGTCCCATCAGCCATGGTTCCGGCTCCAGTTCCAGCCATGGTTCCGGCTCAAGTACCGGGCCCAGCAGCCATGGTCCAGACTCTGGTTTCAGTTCCAGTACTGGCTCTTCGGCCGACGCCAGCACCCCGTGTCCTGTCGGCGTACCGGCCAACTCCGGCTCCTCGTCACCTGTTGGCTCTCCGGCCGACGCCAGCTCCCATGTCCTGTCGGCGTACCGGCCGACGTCAGCCACCTGTGTCCTGTCGGCGTACAGGACGACTCAAGCTCCTTCTTCATCGGGGTTTCCGCCAACTCAAGACTCAAGTCTCCTCTCGAGTTCTTTCTCAAGTCTCCTCTCGAGTCTCCTCTCGAGTCTCCTCTCGAGTCCCCTCTCAAGTCACCTCTCGAGTCTCCTCTCGAGTCCCCTCTCAAGTTCCTTCTCAGGTCCCCTCTCAAGTCACCTCTCGAGTTCCCTCTCAAGTTCCGTCTCGAGTCCCCTTTCAAGTCACCTCTCAAGTCCCCTCTCAAGCCCTCTCTCAAGTCCCTTCTCGAGTCTCTTCTCCCCTCTCAAGTCACCTCTCGAGTCCCCTCTCGAGTCACCTCTCGAGTCCCCTCGAGTCACCTCTCGAGTCCCCTCTCGAGTCCCCTCTCGAGTCCCCTCTCGAGTCCCCTCTCGAGTCCCCTCTCGAGTCCCCTCTCGAGTCACCTCTCGAGTCCCCTCTCGAGTCCCCTCTCGAGTCCCCTCTCGAGTCACCTCTCGAGTTCCCTCTCGAGTCCCCTTTCAAGTCACCTCTCATGTCCCCTCTCAAGCCCTCTCTCAAGTCCCTTCTCGAGGCCCCTCTTGAGTCTCCTCTTGAGTCCCCTCTCAAGTTCCTTCTCAAGTCCCCTCTCGAGTCCCCTCTCGAGTCTCTTCTCGAGTTCCCTCTCAAGTTCCCTCTCGAGTCCCCTCTCGAGTCCCCTCTCAAGTTCCCTCTCGAGTTCCCTCTCGAGTCCCCTCTCGAGTTCCCTTTCCAAGTCCCTTTCCAAGTCCCTTTCCAAGTCCCTTCTCATTTCCCTTCTCTAGTCCCTTTCCAAGTCCCTTTCCAAGTCCCTTCTCATTTCCCTTCTCTAGTCCCTTCTCAAGTCCCAACCCCATGTCCTGTCCTGTTGGGGGTCCCGCCGTCACCTGTCTCGCCGGGGGTCCTGCCAACTCTATGTCCTGTCCCGTTGGGGGTCCCGCCGACTACTGTTCTGCCGGGGATCCTGCCAACCCAATGTCCAGATCCGTTGGGGGTTCCACTGGGGGTCCTGCCAACTCTGTGTCCTGTTCCGTTGGGGGTTCCGCTGAGGGTCCTGCCAACTCCTTGTCCTGTTTCGTTGGGGGTTCCGCTGAGGGTCCTATCAACTCCATGTCCTGTGCCGTTGGGGGTCCAGCCGACATCTGTTTCGTCGGGGGTCCTGCCAACTCCATGTCCTGTACCGTTGGAGGTCCAGCCGACACCTGTTTCCTCGGGGGTCCTGCCAACTCCACGTCCTGTTCCGTTGGGGGTCCAGCCGACACCTGCTCCGTCGGATTTCCTGCCAACACCAGATCCTGTCCTGTTGGGGGTCCCGCCGACACGTGCTACGCCGAGGGTCCTGTCGACACCAGCCCTTGCTCCGTCGGGGGTCCCACTGACACCAGCCCATGTTCCGTCCAGGGTCCCGTCTACACCTGTCCCGCCAGGGGTCCCACCAGCTCCTGCTCTCGATCCCAGTGCTCCGGCGATCCAGCTGGCACTGGAGGGGTCCCATTGCGGCGTACGTCGTCCTCCGGAGCTATCCCGTTACCGCCTTCGTGCCCGTCCTCCGGAGCTGTCCCGTCGCCGCCATCCTGCCCGCCCTCCGGAGCTGTTCCGTCGCCGCCTTCTTGCCCGACCTTGTACCCGGCCCCCTGAGTTCCCCAGCCGCTGCCTTCGCCCTCATGCCTGGCCCCCTGAGTTCGCCCGCTGTGGCCTTCGCCCCTTTTTTAACTCTGCCTTGCCCCCGGGCCATCCGCCCGAGATCCCTACCATGAACTCTGCCTTGCCCCTGGGCCGTCGACCCAGACCCGTCCTCCGGACCCCCTCCACCCACCCTTTTGGAAATGTTGGACTTTGTTTGGACGTCTATAATCCGGTCCTTGAGGGGGGGGTTCTGGACGTCTAGAATCCGTCCCTTGAGGGGGGGGGTTCTGTCACGATCTTGGTGTTATGTCACGGTTTTAGTTTTGTGTGTCTGGTAATGGGTTTTGTTTTGCTGTTCTGTTCTCCCTGTCTCTTGTTTTCCTCCTGTGTCTGATTGTCTCATTGTGTTCACCTGTTGCCCTTGTGTTTCTGCCTCCCTTACTCAGCTGTTTCTCGTCCCGTGATTACCCCTCTCTGTATTTAGTCTTGTCTTTCCCTGTCGGTTCATTGTTTGTCTTTCCTGTCTCCCTCCATGTCAGTCACGGTCAGGTTTTTGGTAATGTATCTTCCTTGTGCTACCGTTGTGTTTTATGCCATGTTATTTGCCATCAGCTTTTAAAATAAAGCCCGTTTTTTTTTTCTAGACCTTTTTACCTCTTTTTGTAGTCTGCTTTTGGGTCCTACCTTTTCCGCGATCATAACAAAATCAATACATATATATATACCCATTACTAAATCCCTGTGTTTAACAAGTACATTTGGTCAGATTTCAGTACTTTTAAGTCTCCTTGTTATCTGATATACTCCTGTCTGACCTGATAAAAAATGTTTCATTTCCTGTATCTGTTTAAAATTAAAAGCCCTCTAGCTTTTCAGTGTAGTCTGGCTATTAAACAAAAAACAGGGATGTTCACATACTTTTGGCTATATACTATGTGGTGTTTCAATAAATACATATTTTAAAGCCCAACAAAAAAAATCAAAAGGCCAAATATTACTTCTACTGACCACAAACTCTCTCAGCAGATCTTCTGGGTCCTCATTGAGGTGCACACACAGCCCCTTGAGAAGACATTCCCGCCCTAAATCGACATCATCAACCTAAGTGAAGGGGAATAACAAAATAAAGAATCTGTTTTGCTCAATGAAATGTGTACACTATTGACTCGATGTATAATTTCCTTAAAATTAATTCTTACTTGAGTCATGTTTGACATACAGTTCAGACGCTGGCCTATCTGTCCTCCTCTCTTCTCAAAAATCTTCAGAAGTTTGTCAGATAGCACATCCAGCTGAGAGAGAAATCTTGATTGGAGGGGCAGGGTTGTTATGCGCTTAAACTCCGCATTTATCAAAGAAAACAAAATATCACAGTCATAAAAATCATCAAATCATTTCATTTTCTAATGATGTTATGATTGTAATTGTGTGCTAAATGTATTTACAAAATCACAAACCTGGCATATCTTGCCTCAAAACGCTGCAGAGAAACTAGTCCATGCATTTGTTACTTCAAGGCTAGCTTATTGTAACTCTTTATTATCAGGGTGTACCAAAAAGTCAGTTAAGTTGCTTCAGCTGATTCAAAAAAAAGGGACCACATTACTCCTGTTTTGGCTCCCTGTAGAACACAAGATAGAATTTAAAATTATTCTTCTCGCCTACAAAGCCCTTAATGGGCAGGCGCCATCTTTATCTTAAAGAGCTCATTATACCCTACTTTCCCACTAGGGCATTGCGTGCCAAGAATGCAGGGTTTTCGGTTGTTCCTAGCAAAATCAAATGCAGTCGAATACACAAGTCCTGCAATAAATCCTTCCTTCATGGAGGTGATCATACTTTTTGTTAAAACTCTGCGAGAGGTCTCTTTACAAAAGCTCTTTTTGGAGGATGGAATCTGTGGTGCTGTTGAATGGTGTTGTGATATAGTGAGAATAACTTTTTATATCAAGTACGAACAACCAGGTTAGACTTAAAATAAGTATTACTGTAATGTAAGACTACATATAAGAAACACCCTTATAGCCATTTCAACAAACAAAACATTATCCCTTTTGTGAAGGAGGCTTTATCGCAGAATGTTTGGCTTTTGCCTCTCACTTTCTGAATAACTTTTGCCTAATAAATCAGAAAATGTGTATATCCCTGCAATGTTTGCAGTATGTAAATGTTATGAATAAATATTCAGAAATTGTCAGACTAATACCAGTTTTCAATTAGTTAAAGATCAAGTTTAAAGGGGACCTATCATGCAAAATGCACTTTTGTACGTCTTTTATACATGAATATGTGTCCCCGGTGTTCCAGGGAACTCACCAAGTGTCAGAAAACACAACCCTCTCTATTTTCCTCCATACCCAAATCTCTAAAAAAGGGGCTGCAACAGATCTGATAAAAACTGATCCAGATTTGAACACTGTCCTGACGTCAGGACGGTGGCGCTACGGCTATTGGGCCAACTCCACCAATCAGGAGGAGACCGCCACGGCCATTGCCGTTCGAAAGTGCTGGAGACGCTGTAGTACATATGCCAGGCCAGTAGATGGTGCTGTTCTCACTGAATCTGCCCCTGCACAAACAGAGCTATAAATTGTCAAATTGAGCAAAATGAGGCATGGCTAAAATGCATGATCTGTTTGTAAGTATAAATATGCCTTATATAGGTATGGTCCTACACTATATTATTCAAATATAGCATGATAGGTCCACTTTAAGTTAATCAAGTAAATCACACAAAACATTTGAATACTCACCATTTTGTCAGGGTTGAGGTCCCTAAAAACAAAAAGTCCAAAACATCCAGCAGGGTGGGTGGAGGGGGACCGGAGGAGGGACTCGGGCGGACAGCCCCGGGGCAAAGGAGAAGCCGAGAAGGGGGACTCGGGCGGACAGCCCGGGGGCAAAGGAGAAGCCGAGAAGGGGGACTCGGGCGGACAGCCCGGGGTCAAAGCAGAGGCCGAGAAGGGGGACTCAGGCGGACGGCCCGGGGGAACAGCAACAGAGCAGGGAAGTCCGCGGCGGGGAAACTCAGAGGGCCGAAGACAGGGGTGAAGGCCTCGTCGGGGTATATGAGGGGGCCGGACTCGAGGGAGAAGGCAGCAGCTGGGAAAGTCAGGGGGCCGGGCTCGAGGACGGGCAAGAAGGCGGCGACGGGACAGCTCCAGAGGACGGGCAGGAAGGCAGGGAGACGGCGTAGGCCGCTATGGGGCCCCTCCGGGGTCAGCTGGATCGCCGGAGCAGGAGCACAGGGATCGGGAGCACTGGGAGCTGGAGATGGCGAAACCCCCAGTGGTACAGGAACCGGTGTCGGCCGGACAGGCACAGACGGGACCCTGGACAGAACATGGGCTGGTGTCGACGGGACCGCCGTCGGAACAGGACAAGGTGTCGGCGGAAGAGACGTCAGCAGGACCCCCAACAGAACTGGACATGGTGTAGGCGGGACCCCCGGCGGGTTAGGATCTGGTGGCAGCGGGACCTCTGACTGAACAGGATTCGGAGCTGGCTGGACCTCCGACGGAACAGGTGTTGGCGGGACCCCCAACAGGCCAGGGCACAGAGCTGGCAGGACTCCCAGCGGAACCCCCAACGAAACAGGACAAGGAGTTGGCAGGACCCCCGGCGAGACAGGTGATGGTGGGACCCCCAACAGGTCAGGGCACGGAGTTGGCAGGACTCCCAGCGGAACCCCCAACGAAACAGGACAAGGAGTTGGCAGGACCCCCGGCGAGACAGGTGACGGTGGGACCCCCAACGGAACAGGACACAGAGTTGGCAGGACCCCCAGCGGAACCCCCAACGGACCAGGACATGGGGTTGGCAGGCCCCCCGACGAAACAGGTGTCGGCTGGACCCCCAACGGAACAGGACATGGGGTTGGCAGGATCCCCGGCAGAACAGTAGTTGGCGGGACCCCCAACAGGACAGGACACGGAGTTGGTAGGACCCTCAGCGGAACCCCCAACGAAACAGGACAAGGAGTTGGCAGGAGCCCTGGCGAGACAGGTGACGGCGGGATCCCCAACGGAACAGGACATGGGGTTGGCAGGACCCTCAGCGGAACCCCCAACGAAACAGGACAAGGAGTTGGCAGGACCCCTGGCGAGACAGGTGACGGCTACCCCCAACGGAATAGGACACAGAGTTGGGACTTGAGAAGGGAAATGAGAAGGGATTTGAGAAGGGACTAGAGGAGGGACTAGAGAAGGGACTTGAGACTGAATTGAGTAGGGACTTGAGTAGGGTCTAGAGTAGGGACTAGAGGAGGGACCATGGCTGCTGGGGCCGGAACCAGGGCCTGAACCATGTCTTCTGGGGCTGGGACCATGGCTGCTGGGGCCGGGACCATGGCTGCTGGGGCCGGAACCAGGGCCTGAACCATGGCTGCTGGGGCCGAGACCATGGCTGCTGGGGCACGGGCTGGAATCCTGGCCTTGCGTTTCCTTCCATGCTGCCTTGAAGCCTTGTGGAGGCTCAGAGGTCCTCCAAAGGCCAGACGAGACCCAGCGAAAGGGTCCTTGAAAGGAGCCTTGTTGGGAACTGTGGCCGGCAGGGAGCTAGCATGCCAGGGGCTAGCAGGCCGGGAAACAGGTTTGACCTCAAAGCTACCAAAAAAGTCTTCCACCCACTCGGGTAGTAACTCCCTTAACCAGGGCCTTGAGGTTACTTCTTGGCGTGCCGTAGAGATAATAGACTGCCTCTCTTCACTACTGGAGGCATACCGACAGTCATTCTTAAAGCACATTAAATTGTACGTCACCTCGTACAGGCTGTCTGCTGGGTCCATTTTTGGTGAGATCCTTCTGTCAGGGTTGAGCGCAGCAGGCAGGACCCAATTGCCGGTTGTACAGGAAAAATACCTTTATTCCGAGGCTACAAGTGAACATACAGAGCTCTCCCCCGTGAACACAGTAAAAAACAAACAAGGATCTCACAAAGACTAACAGGAAAAAACGAACCTAAATGCACACAGGACTAATCAAAGAAACAAGAGACAGGCGAGGAGGGAGGAGAAAACACTCCCTCCTCGCCTGTTTTCACAAGGTGAACACAATCATGAAATCAGGTAGGAGGGAACAGGTAGGAGGGAACACACAGACAGGAAACCAAAGACAGATCTAGACAAGACAAAACACAACACAGACAGATCGTGACACATTTACTACAGAGCCTTTGGAACAATATGCAAAGCAAGGCTGAGGTCAATCTTCTCCACACCAATTACCTATCACAGAAAAACATATTTGAAATTATTTCATTATTCAAACACAAATAAAACAAAAATGTTCTGCTCCTTAAAGGCGACATTTACCATTTAATTATGTACCTTTAGGTTAATATGAACCGACTTCGGCCGAGATGGGCGCCTCCAGTGTAAAAAGCTACAGTATACTAATGCAATGAGTACAACTTTGTACGGAGCCATACACATCAGCGTTGCGAGCTCATTTCCATTGTACGGCAAATATGGAAGATAAGTTCATTTCACAGCGGGTGGATCGTAACCCTGACTTTAAGATCTGTCCGGCATGTCCCCCATATTCATGGTATGTGCACCGCTGCTAAAATGTAACACAATCATTAACCTGTTAAGCCCGAGAGACCCCGGTACCGGGGCACTGCCGCAACATCTTGCAGGAAACAGTGTCTGAGGGCATGTTCATTTAATAAACTATGAATGTTTTATATCCATGCAACGGGAAGAAACTCATCTAACTTTTTTTTTTTTTTTTTTTTTTAAGAAAACCCAAAATGCTTACACTGAGCCTCTGAATTAGCAACGAGCGAAAAATGCTAACAGATTACTGCACCGAAAATCACTCACAAAACCTTATTATTTATCTTTTCTCCACATCCATGACATCGTTTCACATCGTGAGGTGACACAGAATCGAAGGGTACCCTCATTATCACTGAATTATACGAAATCGCGATGTTATAAACAAAAACAGACATCAAAACAGGTGGCGCTAGGTAGCTAAAAATGCTACCATGCTTACCTTGGCTCTGTAGTCTCTCCAAAGTGGTCTTCAATGGCATTAAAACGATAAAAACGCTGCTGAAGTTAATCCATAGGTTAATCCAATGTGTCTGTGTCCCTTTGAAATGATTTCTGATAATCCATGAGCATTGAGACTGCTTTTCCGTTTCTAGATGTCAGAGCTAGAGATAGTTTCACTCTAATGCAAAATTACATGTGCAAAGCCCCCACCTTTTTGTTTCACAATGAGTGTGTGTGGGGGACTCCCCCTTCGATTCTATTGGCTCTAACGGTCAGAAAAAGGTGTCAATCATCAAAATCGACAAAGGGGGCCAGAGATATGAAAAAAAAAACATTTCCACCCAAATCACCTCAGAGGTGGAGTGTTTTTGGCTAAACCTCTCTAAAAAGGTCAAATGTCACTTGTTTTCCATCAATCTTGATACAGGGTACTTATTATATGTTGTACTTTGGATTCCTAAAGCTTTTAGTCTACCATCCCATCATCCAAGGGTAGTTTTCACTATAAGTAAAAAAGAATTTTTGGACGGACACTATAATTTACAGTTTTTTACTATGTAAAACCTGAATTTTCTTTAAAATAAAAAATATCTATATTGTTCTGACTTTTCTACATCCAACTCACAGGTTTATCATTACTTTGAGAAAAAAGATTATTAATTTAACCCTTTTAGAAGGGAAGATATGGTCATTTGTTCTGGGAATGTCATTTTCGAGACTGAGACCTGAAAAACAGGCTCAGGGCTTAACAGGTTAATATCCTCCACTTTCCAGTATCAAGTGTCGCTTTCCGGGACACACCCCCACACACAATATTGTGTCTGTTTTGATCCGCTCTGTGTCTACGGTATTTACATGAACACAGAGCAGATCAAAGCAAATACATATACACCGTTTTTTAGGGAAAACACTGCGGTCCCACAGACAATATTGTAATATATCTTTAACAATCAACACCTTAAAGGAAACCTATCATGCTATATTTAAATGATATATTGTAGGGCCATACCTATATAAGGTATATTTATACGTTTCTGTTTTCAAAATACCAAACAGATCATGCATTTTAGCCATGCCTCATTTCGCTCTATGTGCTGTCTACGGGTCTGATTCTGCTGACCACGCCCCCCTGCAGGAGTGGGGAGACGTGCTCTGATCAGCTGCTGGGCTGTCAGAAGAGGGGGAGAAAAAGAGATCTCCGTCCTCCGTGTTTTATTATATAAAGTCGTTATTCATTTGTTTTAAAGCTCAATAAATAACAAAGAAGACCTTTGACCGGCACTTTTCTAATTTTGTCCGGAAGATTTAAAGTTTAACGGACATCTTGACCGGCGAAACAAACTGAAACTGAAACTCTGCCGCACGGTCCCCTCGTTCCTTGGAAGAGGCGGAGAGGTGGGTGTTTGTCATCTGCTGGTGGACTAACCGGAGAGAATTACAGTGCTTGCCTCGACGGGGAGGGATTGCATTGCAGCGGGAGCAAACGCTTGCCTCGGGGAGGGAGAAAGAAAGCCACAGCGGAGAATAAACAGAAGGGTAACCATGGTAACCAAGTCTTCTTCGCTGCTTTTGTGGCAGACTACAGCGCCACTTACAGGCCTGGCATATGTACTACAGCGTCTCCAGCGCTTTCGAACGGCAATGGCCGTGGCTGTCTCCTCCTGATTGGTGGAGTTGGCCCAATAGCCGTAGCGCCACCGTCCTGACGTCAGGACAGTGTTCAAATCTGGATCAGTTTTTATCAGATCCGTTGCAGCCCCTTTTTTAGAGATTTGGGTATGGAGGAAAATAGAGAGGGTTGTGTTTTCTGACACTTGGTGAGTTCCCTGGAACACCAGGGACACATATTCATGTATAAAAGACGTACAAAAGTGCATTTTGCATGATAGGTCCCCTTTAAATGGGTAAAGATGGTCGCTTAACGTAGCCTACTACCGTACAACCTGCCTCAGCGCCCCTACATTTCGGCACAAGAGTAGACATGCAGAGCCGGACCGACGCAGTAAAGTTCTACACCGCCTGACAGCAGATATGAAACAATAATTTAAAACAAGATGTACCGCAAACATGCCGGTGTTACCGAATAAAACGTGGGACGAACAACTGGTGATATTCTATAACGGTAGGCAGATGTATCAGGGGCGTGGCCTTGTCGAATAACCAGGAAATACACATTTCGATCGCTTTTTCTGTCGTTTACATTCATCTTTTGGTATATTTGGCTAGATAGGAACACTTTGATGCACATTCAGTACCAGTGTGTGAGGTTGTGGTTGCGATGCCGATATGCGGACGCGTACAGCGAGGACTAAAAAAAGACACATGAGGTGACTGGGGATGTGTGTTCAAAACATTGCAAGCTTGAATAAATCATTTAAACCATTTATTTTTGCCAGACTTATTACTGAATATCATTCTTAATGTGATACCAAGTCCATCTGAGACCCGTGTACACCTTCAGACAGCCTCCAAGTGAAGCACACGTTGTTTACTCACAGTTTGAAAGCAGCGTGGAGAAGTCTTCAGCTGTGGAGCTGTGATCCGCCCAGGATAAACTGTGATACGACTTATGTGGCTTGTTATTGTTGTCAGTCTTATATTTGTATCATATATCGTTATTAATATGATGTTGAGTTGATTTGAGACCCGTTTATACTTTCATACCGTCTGTTAGTGAAATATACAGTCTGTCTGAGTTGTTTACACCCATCTCCAATGCAGCGTGGAGAGCTGTGGTAAACTGTGATCCGCTCAGATTAAACTGTGATACGACTTCTGTGGCTATCAACCAGCGATCATGTTTAATATTAAAGACTACACACATTGATCCCTTATCAAAACGGTATTCTGCACTTTGCCGCACTTATCCAGATAAGATGTGGTCCGTGAGCGCCCCCTAGTGGTCCGTGAGTATATTCAGGGCCGTATCCACCATTGAGGTCACCGAGGTCCGGACCTCGGTAATAATTTCCAAGCTGTGTATATAACAAAACGTGTGAAATAACTGCACTAAACAGGGTTCTTTGTAGTACTTCCATTTACTGCCGATGGGGGCGCTGCATAACTACGCAGCCTCGATTAAAGCAAACAGAAGAAGACGACATGTATCAACAAACCACCGCAGCCCGGACTTGTATCGGAGCAGCGGAGGAGTGATGAGGTATCTAGAGATCTGAGTCCAGCGGGCTGCTTGTGTTTCTGTTCATCAGGACATCACAGGACCAGCAGATCCTGTGTGAACGCTCTACGTTAGTCAGTGGACGTCCGACAACATGCACACTAACTTATATTGCAGCTATAGGCTATACTTTGGTTTAAATTGCGTGAATAAACTAGCTAGAGAGCTACAGTTAATTACATTCATCCAATGTCAGAAGGATTACCTTTAAACAAACGTTGTAATGCTTTTCTTTCATTTCAATTTGAGTAAAACATTGAAGATATAACATTGTATTGTTTTCTTTTTACGCTGACTCAGATATAATGAAAAGACTATGCCAGTCGAAGCTCAGCTTTGGTAAGGAAGAGACAGGACAGGCAGAGAGAAAGAGAGAGAGAAAGTGATGGAAGTCAGGGAGGAACTGCAGGTACAGTCACACAAAAGAATGTAGGCTTAATAACCCCATCTATCTATCTATCTATCTATCTATCTATCTATCTATCTATCTATCTACCTATCTACCTATCTATCTATCTATCTATCTATCTGTCTATCCATATATCTATTTATCTATCTATCTATTTATCTATAACAAGTCTTCATTTACACTATAGACAATAGGCATAATTTTAAAACAACATATATCTATTGCAGTTATGATGTCATAATAACATACCACATTGTATAAAACCACACAATTTGCTTACATCTTTGTTCTCTTTTGAGAATCAAACAAAACAGATTTAAATAAAAAAAAGAATGCAAACAAACAAGTGAAATGAACTAAATTGCTGAATTGCTTTTAATTCACTGGCAGGAGCGACAAGTGAGGAGGAGCAACAAGTGAACAACGAGGGAGAGATTGAACAAAGAGAAAGAGTAGAGCAATGAACAGGAAGAAGACGGAGAGACTAAAGAAGATGGAAGAGAGGGTGCAGGTTATGGAAAGGAGAGAGACATGGAAAATGAATGTTGACAATGTTGTGTGATCATTTTAGCCTCTTCTGCATGTCCAGATCATTAATAGTAACAATCAACTGATTCTTATGCATTACACTTTCAAAAATAATTGATGCTGCAGCCCACTGACATGGTTTGAAATCAATATATTATCCAATTTGTGACCCCCCACAGGACTTAAAAAGCACCTAACTAGATCATGAAAATCCCAAAAATCTCAGGGGGGGTATACCCCCGAACCCCCTTATCATGTTTGGACCTCGGTATTTAGGAAATCCTGGATACGGCCCTGAGTATATTGGTAACATTTCACATTTTAAATAAATACATTTAAGTCTTCCGCACTCTCGCGGGAATATCTCCGCAATTGAGCGAGCTTAAGTTTCTTTCGATTGCATGATATAGCCCAGCGCAACACCTACGTCACACATGTTGCCACTTGTTTGTACCATTTTCTCGCGATTTGTAATCTGTTCTAGAAAAACGATGTGTTTTTGGATATTTGTGGAGTTAGGTGGTCCGTGAGTGTTTTTTTATTGGTTAAGTGGTCCTTGGCATGAAAAAGTTTGAGAAACACTGGTTTAGACAATATAATAATAAAGGGCGGTGCCGGCCGTCAGCGAACCGATCCGGCCTTTCTGCGCGACTGTCACTCAAATGCGGGACAGTCTCAATTTGTGGGACGTGGGACAAATAATAATACACACACACACACACACACACACACACACACACACACACACACACACACACACACGCTTCAAATCAAGTTGCATAAATGCTTGAGCTACGTTTTTATTATAATTACTGTGAAATCTGCCTATTATGTTTTCGCCATTATTACAACAAATACACACTTGCAACTGATAACACTGGCAATGATTTTATATTTATTAGACTATTAAAAAAAAAATCATGCTTCAAATAAGTGGGGGTACGGCGTACCCCCGCGTCCAACGCCCCACTACACCACTGCCAGTCACCTCATGTGTCTTTTTTTAGTCCTCGCTGTACGCGTCCGCATATCGGCATCGCAACCACAACCTCACACACTGATACTGAATGTGCATCAAAGTGTTCCTATCCAGCCAAATTTACCAAAAGATGAATGTAAACGACAGAAGAAGCGATCGAAATGTGTATTTCCTGGTTATTCGATAAAGGCCACGCCCCTGATACATCTGCCTACCGTTATAGAATATCACCAGTTGTTCGTCCCACATTTTATTCTGTAACACCGCAAGCTCATCCATCGGCTATGACTCCCCCCTCCCCACTGAGCTCGGTTTAATGTGCATAACTTTGGGCAAGTTTCATAGTTTTAAATATTGTAAAGCAAGCAACTGCCGGACTTACGCTCCACAAATACTCACACTATAAAAACACGCTAAACACAAGTCAAGAAATATAAACTCACCTTATGATTTTCATTGCTTTTATATTAGTTAACACCAGTGGCAAATGTGAACTCAGCTTTTGACAAACAATGCGTTTTGTGATAACCTGTAACTATGACGAAGATTTGATGACATTAAATAACTTTTAATAACTTTGACCTTGTAGAGATCTCCTCGGAACAGAACCAGCTTACTCCTCCGATGCGGGAAGAAAATATGGTGGACCCCTCTAAAAAAGAAAAGCTTCAACATTTTCAAATAAAGTATTTTTGCAATTTTTTCTGCTTTTCATCTTGTCCATTAAAGTGCCATATTGTTCAAGTTCAATTACGAAACTATTAAAATTAGGGTTTTGAGTCCGTTTTTTATTTTTATTTGTGAATAAAATATTTGTCAATAATAAGAAGCTGACTAATCGGCTGCAGAGCAAGCTGCTGACGTATGTGCTCAGTGGGCGGAGTTACAGAGATAAACATAACTTTTTTCTTATTTCTTAACATGATTGAGACTTATAGAACGTACACCCCTCAGGATTAAAATAGTTCTACATGATTGATTGATGTTTCGATGAGAAACATGAATAAATTCTGTCTCATATATTAACTGCATATTTGCAAATTGAACAACCCCACTTTCCTCTTTTTTTCAGTGTGTTCCGAAGCATCAGATCTTCAATCTGTCCCGAGAGAAGTCAAACTCAGGTACATTTCAACATGTTATTGAATTTTTATTGAAAGAGTCTTACTTTGTGCTTGAATATTTTGACTAGATCCACATCTTCAGGAAGGCCTAAAGGATCCACCCTAAAAGAAAGTTGCAGAAATATGTGATGTACTGCACACTGATGGGATTGTTACAAAGAAGTATTCATTATTCATAGTAGGATTTTTTATTATAGAAAGACAGCACAGAAAACTTTTGGGACTTTTGGGACCCAAAGGTTTTCTGTGCTGTCTTTCTATAATAAAAAATCCTACTGTGCTGCCCTCAATGTGTTTCCTGAATATACAGTAGTTGAACTCCTTGTCTTGGGGTAAAGACTCATTCCCAGCTCGGAGTGGACAGTCCATCGGTTTCCTGCTGACAACCATGGCCTCAGATTTAGAGGTGCTGATCCTCATCCCACCCGCTTCACACTCTGCTGGGAACCAGTCCAGTGAAGGTCGCAGACCAATGATGCCATCAGTTCAAGGGTTACATTTCCTGCCTGCATTAACATAGAAATGTATATTTAGCATTTTTCAACCAAAATATAAATTTCTGTGGATTCACAGTAAGGGTGTTTTTTTCCAAAGACATTTCACAAGATGATCTTTCCTAAAAGCACATGTTTTGCATTCAAATATGAGTGTTTGTGTGCTCATGCTCTGGAGGCATATCTTATATCATCCATGCCGCCCTGACACTAAGTGATTGGAATGCTCTCATGCCGTCAGGCTCTTTGCTCTGCCAAATGTTTCTGCACTCAGTGCTCAGACACAGTTTCTTGGCCAGTGAGCAGCTCTGGCAGGACCGTGTCGGCCAGGAACACAATTATAAAGATGCAGAGTACAGTTGGGATTAGGGAAGCTAGAAGCTAACATCCCACTGAGAAAGATCCCTGTGATCCCGTCGCGCTCCTGCAGGGATTTCTAGCAATACACAATTGCTTAGTGGATCAGACTTATTCTACTACTAATCACTGCTGGCATAACAATACCAGCACTGACCCAATTTCTTCATATTAAGAATTTACCATGATGATTTTTGGCACTTGTATTGGCAGTAAAAGAAGCAGTTTAAATGAGAAGATTGTATGTTAATTATGCATTTATGAGAGATTATTTCACAATCCTATGAGCTATGCTAAAGACAGGGAGAGCTCGGCAAGTGAATCCATTCCCATTTTTCTCATTCATCAGCTCCACAAGAGGCTTCAGAGATTCTGCTGCTGAAAAGACCATACAATAAAGGATGTGTTTTGTCTTCCTTTCTTAATGAAGTGGTGCTTGAATTAGTACACGTCATGCCTTTGTTTTAAAGTTATTTTATTACAAACCAGTTTAAGGAGCACTTTTATCTGTTTTGGGTTTTCCCTTTCCTGTAGTGGGTTATATACTGCAGTGTTGTAGTCAAGTCACCAATTCACGAGTCCAAGTCACTCTCGAGTCACCACTCTTCGAGTCCGAGTCCAAGTCCGAGTCACCAAGGGAGAGTCGTAGTCGAGTCCGAGTCCAAGTCCGAGTCATCGTGCGCGAGAATTCACGAGTCCAAGTCCAAGTCGCGTCAATCAGTGCGCGAGTCCGAGTCCAGGACTCGAGTACTCCATCTCTGATATACTGTAGGTGGTTGTGCATGAACAATTCCCAAAGTTCCTCCAGAGGGAGTTTCTAATGTATTTCACGTATATATTTTTTGTATTTGACCAGGTATCTAAAATGATATAGATCATAGCATTGAAATGCCAAATAAAAAATAATAATAATTGTAAAACACATTTTATTTGGGGGAAGGCACAGATGCAACACTTTATAAACTCTAACTCTGTGTCTGTTTAGCTTGTACGATGAACTTTGTTCGCCACCATGTATTCTATATCCACTCGTTGCTTCTGTCTATTCAGTGAACTGATTCACTGTTCAACAAAACATTCCTAATACAGATCACATAACTATTGCAAAGAATACAGAAAGGGCTAACAATCTTTTCTTTTCTTTTTTTTACTGCTGCCAGCCTTTTCTTTCTACATGAAGTTTGCCTTTCATAATGGCCATAAATAATAGAAATATCTCATTACGAATGACATTCATATTTAATTTTGGTTAGGAAGTGTATGCTCATTCGTATATAATAATTGTCCACAATTAAAAGTCATTTCTAATTTATGAAGCCAGCTAAGTCACTGCAAAATGCAAGTTAAGCATTGTGTTAACAAATGAAAAGATTCTGTACATAAAACTGCAAGAGGACAAAAAAAAAAGATATACAGATATAGACATTTAAAGTGTCATAATGTTGCTGGTTTATTGTCCATATAGTGCCATTTTCCCTGTCTATAGGCGACACCAGGAATCGGTAGCTGTGCAGCTGCTCACAGGTTAGGCTGCTCTAACCTGTTCACATGAAATAAACAGCATCAGGTTCTGCAGAACACACACACAGGCAGTGTGTCTCAGCAGTGAGAAGCCCCAGCTGCTGTGTGATACCCAGCAGACAGGGCCGGTCCTAGACATTTTGGTGCCCTAGGCGAGATTATGATTTGGTGCCCCCCCCCCTCCAAGCAATACACAATAGAATATATAAAGAATAAATGAAAAATCTCTACAAAAGACCAATACACTTCAAAAACTGAAACGTATTGACATGTTGGTTACAGATGTAGCACTCTAGAAAGGACTCCAGCCAACAGATTCCTGCCAAAAACCTGGCAGTTTAATGCATTTCAGTATTTAACCATGAGATGGCGCTTCATTCACAAATACAGAAAGACAAGTTTCATGGACTTTCAGTACTTCAGTTGTGTTTTGGTGAAGAGCATTTGAACACATATTTGTTATGGTTTTCACAGGCTACTACAGTATAACGAAAACACATAAATATTTTAGATCAAATCACGTACAGATGGAGCAGCTTATTTCAGACTCCAGCTTACTGCTTCCTGCCTGCTACCTGCCTAAGACCTGCCAAAGACCAGTATCTGGGAATGTTAAGCCCTCCCACTATTTTCCAAGAGGGTGTTGCCAGATTTTCAATTTCAGGATTTAACCAGGAGATGGCGCTTCATTCACAAAAACAGGAAGACAACTTTCATGGACTTTCAGTTTTGTTTAGAAGAGCATTTGAACCCATCAATATTTTAGATCAAATAAAGTATATCTAATCTTGTAATTCAAAAGAGAAAATGCAGATATTATATAAAAACTAAAGTTAAAATCTTGTTTTTATTGCCCCAAGAGCAATAAAAACACTTGGTAAAAAAATACAAGCTGTAAAAATACTTATATGTATTTAATACTAATAACATAATGATTAATTTCAGATGATAATACTTTTCAGTGTCTGTCTCATGCAGCAGCTGACCCGGCCGACAGTAAAAATAAACATTTATAACTAGTTTAGGTTGTTTGAGAGGTAATTAAAATAGCTAAGGGTGATGATCTGACTTGAAGTGTGTGTTTTTGCTCCTAATTAAATGTGTACAAGATGTGAAGTCAACAGGTATTCACTCAGAGGGGGGTACTGTAGCTACTATTTATTTTCAAATGCATATAGGCTCAGTCAAGAATTTGAATGGGATGGGCAGACGTGTGTGATTAAAAATGAGTGTCCAAACTATGGCCAAACTAAGACTTAGTTTTTCAAAAGAGAAAATGCAGATATTATATAAAAAACTAAAGTTAAAATCTTGTTTTTAATGCCCCAAGAGCAATAAAAACACTTGGTAAAAAAATCCTGAGTGAGGCTTTCATAAATTGCATTTAGCTGACGCTTTTATCCAAAGCGACTTACTATTTAATAAATGATAAATGATTATTCATAACAAATATGACTGATGTGTGATTATTATTCATGCTATATACTGATATAGGGCTAAGTAAGCAATCAATCCTGCAAATTAACCCTTAGTTGTTCAATATATTTATTCAGTTAATGTGAGTAGAAATACAGAAATTCTGCTCTCTGTATTTTCTGAGTTCTTGGTCATTTTCCACGGGGGCGTTGGGAGATGCCACATCAGCATAAATACAGCGCTGTGACACCACACCTCGGCAGGAGCCGAGGGAGCGTGCAAACCATAGGCGGCTACCCTGAGTTAGGAATGTCATGCTTAGTCACACTGCAGATACTGCACATACAGATGGAGCAGCTTATTTCAGACTCCAGCTTACATACATTTCCCGCCTAAGGATAATATTCCCACAGTGCAGCATAATGTACAGTATCACACTGTATTACAAATTCAAAGTAAATGACTGTGGGTAATACAGCAATTTACTGCCTAGATTACAGATTTTGTTTACAGTGTATGTTGCATGTTTTAAATGTATTGTATTTACTTTTTTAAAATGAAATGTGTTTTAGATTGACTTTTAAAATCTGTCCAGGGAATAACTACAGATGAAAAATAGCCTCAGTCTTGTCTTCCAAAAAGTTTATGACAAGATGTGAAGTCCACAGGTATTCACTCAGAGGGGGTAGGTACTAAATGCCACCCATTTACATGTAGGCAAACAAAGTCAAAAATCAACATACAGTAGGGGGGTGGGGGATGGTGAACGGTATGGTCAATGTTTGTAAACACAATCCCCAGGATGTGTCCTAATCAAACCAAAATAGAAAATGCAGATCATAAAAGAAATGGTAGACATATCAGTAGCCTACTCTTAGTGCCAAGTTGTCTCAGACAATCTGCATTTCCTAATGTGGGACAGTTCTGTGCAAAATGTGGGACACTGAAAAGTCTATGTTAAAAAGCCTCAGTCACCTTAATTCATGTAATAAAAACATCTCAGGTCAGTAACACTGAAAGCTAAATGTGCAATACCATGTTCAGCTATGTTACTATTTATAATGTTATTGTTGTTACAACAGAAGATGTTTTTCTTTATATTGAAGTTAAATGCATCAATCTGGTGCACTTTGAGGTCAAAATTAAGAGATTTATGGATACCGCTGGAAAATGCTGCAGTACATATGCCGAGCTTGTACGTAGCGCTGTAACTTCCTCCACAAAAGCAGCCTTCTGTTTATTCAACGTGGTGGGGGCCGAGGGAACCGGGCAGAGTTTTTCGCCGGGCAACATGTGTTAAAGTTTAAATCTTCCTTATTGAGCTTTAAAACAAATGAATAACGACTATATATAATAATAAAATACACGGAGCCTGGCCTCTCTTTGTCCTCCCTCTCTTCTGACAGCGTCAGTGTCTGTCTCATGCAGCAGCTGATCCAGTAATGAGTGACCCGGCCGACAGTAAAAATAAACATTTATAACTAGTTTAGGTTGTTTGAGAGGTAATTAAAATAGCTAAGGGTGATGATCTGACTTGAAGTGTGTGTTTTCCTCCTCCCGCTGCATCACAGCATATACTGTACAGCACTTTGGCAACTGAAGATGTTTTTCTTTATATTGAAGTTAAATGCATCAATCTGGTGCACTTTGAGGGCAAAATTAAGAGATTTATGGATACAGCTCTCAACACTCATATGAAACAGAACTGTTATAATAATGATGAGAAACTATGAAATAAGAAATTAATCAAATTAAAATGTAATTATCATATCATATATTATATAGTGTATTGTATTATTAACTAATATCATACATTAACCCCATTATAGCAGATGCCACATTGAATGGATGAACACATGTATGCATCAATAATTACAACAGAGTATTTCTAAATACAAGCTGTAAAAATACTTATATGTATTTAATACTAATAACATAATGATTAATTTCAGATGATAATACTTTTCAGTGTCTGTCTCATGCAGCAGCTGATCCAGTAATGAGTAAACATTTATAACTAGTTTAGGTTGTTTGAGAGGTAATTGAAATAGCTAAGGGTGATGATCTGACTTGAAGTGTGTGTTTTGCTCCTCCTGCTGCATCACAGCTGTGTATATCACCATTCTTTAATTAAATGTTTGATAAGTGCATGCAGATCACAGTACAGTAAAACACGTACACAGATACATTATTTTGTATTTTTAATACATTTGACAATGTCAATTTCACTTTCCACTATGTCCACCGTTATTTTGCACAACCAATGGCAGAACTTTATTGAGGCCTGTAATTAGTCGACTACAGGTATCTTGGGTCAGTCTTGTCTTCCAAAAATCCTGTATCGCTTGCATCAGCTCCTGCTTCGAGCCTGGTTTAGCCTCCTTCCGAATGAAGTCTTTCATCAAGTGCCAGACCAACTCGATGGGATTCAAATCCGGAGAGTCGGGTGGAGTTTTAACCCAGTTTATTCCCTCAGCCGCAATTGCAGCTGCAGCCGCACTGTGTTTCGGGTCATTGTCTTGGAAGAAGCGGTGATCCGACCCAAAATGTTCCCTGATGTATGGACTTGCAGCTTCCTTGATGATACTGTTTTCAAAGTAGATTCTGTCCATGATTCCTTCAAAGATAACCAAAGGGCCTCGACCGTGGCGCGAAATCATTCCCCAGACATGCAACTTTCAGAGCCATGTATTCAGTAATCAGTAACTGATTACATTTACAAAGTAACCCTCCCAACCCTGTTCATATCGTAATATATTCCAGAAGTCTGAAATGCAAAACATTTCCCACATTAGGGCAATTCACCTATACTTAACCCCAAATAAAAGAACCCAATAAAAACAGTTGTTAAATAATAGTGAAGTCACGTTGTAATAACAATAACTCATCTCTCGGTTTAAGTGTTCTTTTTCTGCTTTGCCAAAAGCCACTGTGTCAAATGTCTAGTGACTATTTCTCTTAGCGGATGCATGTAAATTTAAATCAATACATACAACTATTTTTTAAATCAATAAAAATATTTTCTAAATCCATAAAAGCATTTCAATTAAGATTGGGAGTCATGTCGTTACTTTGTTGAGAATGTGGCCATGTAATAAGCGGGATAATTTGCAGCGACTTGGTCATTGTGGGGAAAAATAACACCCAGGGATCCTGATCGTTTCAATGAAGTTGAATACAGAATATTCATATTTGTCAGTGATTTCATGTCAATTCGGCGAACATAAACATAAATGATCGTGGTGAAGATGATGATTAAATTAGGATTAAAAATCGAGAGCCGGCTGCATTTCCTCTCGTTCGTTTTTTTTCGACTAAACAACATTATTTTGTTAAATAACAACATGGTGATGTTTTGTAAATGATTACATGTCTTATTTAGCACAGACTATGATCCTATCCGTGACATATGGATCTTAACAAAGATCCGCTATACAGTAGTACCAGACATACTGTACATCCAGCTTACTGTATCGAAGTTGATTTCACATGAGCTCCAGTGTGGAACCCCACTGCACCCCCTGGTGGATCAATGATCCATTGTAGCTGGCTTCACAATAATTACATTTATTTATCACGGGGGCGGTCTCAAGTCAGACTGGGGGCAGGCTCTTCATCACTGGCCTTTCACGGGCCGTTCACGGGCCGACCACGACCCTCACGTTTCAAACTGTCCTAAATAAGCTGCTACATCTGTATATGAGTTTGTCACTAAGTTTGCTTCGGTGAATATGTCCTCCCAGGTATCCTGGGTAATATCTACGTTCATTTCTAATTCCCATCTTTGCTTTATATTCACCGAGCTATCCAGATTCATTAATAGGAATATTTAATATAATTTACCAACTATTTTCGGTCCTTTATTTCCCAATTTTAATTGTATCAGATAATTTTCTATTGGGGTAGGTTTTCTGAATTGTTCCCATTCTTTGTGGGTGGTAAGGAAATGTCTGAGCTGCAAATATCTAAAAAAGTCTGTTTTAGGAATATGGAAATCATTTTTTAGCTGTTCAAATGTCCTAAGATTATCTTTATCCAGTATCTGATATAATGAAGTCAAGCCATGTTCCGACCATTTTTTAAACCCTGCATCTAAATTATTAGGCATAAAGGTTCTCATATGTGACCCGCTCTATCGAAATCAGTCGGAAGTTGCAACGGCTCATTTCAAAATAAACGTGGATTTGCGTAAAAAACAATTTTTTCGGGGTTCGGGTGTTTTGTTTGATTTTAAATAAACAAAGTCTTGGCTTTCAGAATATGAAACTTTTATTTCCAAAATCACACGATAAATACATTTGTGAAGCTTGTGAAGGGAAGATGACAGGCACCTCTCACTCGCAATCTGCTGTTCCGTAGCGCAGCTCTCCCTCCCTCCGGCTGAAATTATGAATGTAAGGCATATAGTAATCATAGATAACACGGCAGGGTCCGTTACAGTTTGTTTTCATCTGATTTCAATTAAACAAAGTCTTGGCTTTCAGAATATTAACTTGTTTCGGCAAATTTAGATGATAAATACAACTATGAAGCTTGTAACGGCATATTTACAAGCGGAGAACGGAGTAATTTAACGTCACAGCAAGCATAACAACAGCCGGTGTTTCTCGTGAGTGTTTTCCCCGGGAAACAAACACACACATACACATACACAAACGCAAAAATACACAAACACACACACACACACACTCGCGAGCTTCCCCCAGTCCAGTAATCCAAACGGAAATATTTTCCCTCCGGACTATTTTGATCATTTGCTCCGCTAATAATCAATCAGATCGATGGATTCCAGAGAAGAGGAAACTTTGAAGGCCTTTTTCTCAAAATGATGACTCGGTGACAGTCATTATATAATGTGACATATTTTGCTTAATATTTGGAGTGTAAAAACAATCTTGATATCATTAGAAAGCTAGGAATCTCCTCTTTCCAACAGTGTATACAACTCGAAATGTGTCTTCGGGTCAATGCGACTGATTTCGATAGAGCAGGTCACATATAACCAATATTTGTTAGCGGTGACATTTTTTTGGGTAACCCAAATGCTGATTGTATTTTTTTCCATATTTTTAAAGTAGCTGCAGTCCATTGTCCCATTTCCTTTATGGGGGCATCTGAAAAAGGTAATATATGCAGAGGCTTTGGGCACATACTTTGCTCAATATTAAGCCAGTGTGTGTAAGTACAGTTCTGGACCCACGCTACTAAGGGTTTCATCTGTGCAGCCCATTAGTAGTATCTTAAATTGGGAAGTTTAAGACCTCCATCTGGCTTAGATAGCTGTAGTGTTTTAAGCCTAATTCTTGGGCGCTTCCTTTGCCATATGAACTGGGAGATTAGTTTATCCAAGGTGTCAAAAGTCGATTTAGGGACTTCAATAGGTAGCATCTGAAATAAATAAAGTAACCTGGGCAAAGCATTCATACGTATTGTCTCCACACGACCTAGTAGAGAGAGGGGGAGTGTAGACCATCGGTCCATATCGCTACCAATACATTTAATGAATTTCTTATAATTGTCATCATATAGATTTGGTGATATATATCCAGGAGGGGGGATAGAGGGCACCCCTGCCTACATCCACGTTCCAATGTAAATCTGTCTGATCCAAACCCATTAACCTTAACAGCGGCTTGTGGTTCTGAATAAAGTGTGTGTATTCAATTAATGAAATTAGGGCCGAATTTTTATCGTTTTAGTGTTCGAGTCAGGTATTGCCATGATACCCGATCAAAGGCCTTTTGGGCATCCAGTGATAAAATCATTGCTTCATTTTCCTTATCCCTCTGATATGACATTATATTAAACAGCCTTCTAATGTTATCTCCATAGTGTCTCCCAGTAATAAAACCTGTCTGATCAGGATGAATAATATGAGTGATAATTTTACTGACCCGTTTAGCTAAAATCGCTGTCAGAATGCGCAAGTCTCCATTCAATAATGATATTGGCCTGTAAGATTGGCATTCAGTCAGATCTTTACCCTCTTTATGTATTACTACTATAGTGGCTTCTCTCCAGGAGGGAGCCATAATCTTTGTCTTTAATGCGTAGTGGTACGCTTTTAATAAAAGTGGGGATAAAATGTCAACGAAAGTTTTGTAGAATTCATTAATGAATCCATCTGGTCCAGGACTTTTATTATTTTTCAGAGTAGCTATAACTAGCTTAGTTTCCAAATCTGCTATTGGATCGTCTAATCCCTTGGCCGCTGATTCTGTTAATTTAGTCAAATGTATGTCTTTCAGAAATGTTTCCAATTGTGTATCATCAGTGCAGGTGTCTGAGTTACTATAGAGGGATTTGTAAAACTCTGCAAAGGATGCTGCTATTTCATCTGGTCTAGTGTGGAATTTGGAGTCCTTTGATTTTATTCTGTTCACTATATTAGACGACTGCTGTTTCTTTAGTCTAAATGCCAGTAGTCGACTTGCCCTATTACCGTATTCATAATATCGCTGATTAGTGAACCTTAAGTTCCCCTCAATCTTATCTGCTAGTAAGCTGTTAAGTTATCTACGGGTTGCATTAAGGGTTTTAGTAAGGCACGGTGTGGCAGTTCGTTTATGCTCTTTTTCTAGTCCCTTTATTTTATCCTCTAATTCCCGTTGTTTGGCATCCTTTTTCTTTTTATTAGCACACGTGTACGAAATGATACGACCTCTGATAAACGCTTTGGCACAATCCCATAATATAAGAGGTGATGTTTCTGGTGAGTCATTAGTTTCTAGATAGTAATTAAGCTCTGATTTGATAAAAGTGGTAAAAATCTTTATCATTAAGGAGGGACGTGTTACGTCTCCACTGTTTAGAGATTGGTCTATGGCCTATGTTCCATTTAAGTTCAATGGGTGAGTGGTCAGAAATAGTAATGGGCATTATCTCTATGTCTTCTACTCTATGCAGCTCTGATCTGGATGTACAAAAAAAATCAATCCTAGAGTACGATGCATGTCTACATGAGTAGAATGTAAAGTCCCTGCTTCTCTGATTCCTGCTCCTCCAGATATCTACCAAACCTAGCTCAATAGATTGATGTTTAAGCATTTTACTCATTCTGGGGAGGGGAGCTTTTGATGAGGGTTGTCTGTCCATGTGTTGTGATAAAACACAGTTGAAGTCCCCCCCCATCATTAAGAGTCCAGAGCTATGCTGTACTATATTATTGAAGATTGTTCTGATAAAGCCAGGATCGTCTTTGTTCGGTGCATATACATTAATAAGAGAGACTTTGATACCATCTATTGACCCATTTACCAAAATATATCTTCCCATATTATCTTTATGTATTAGTGTTGGTATAAAATTGATCTGTCTGTGTATTAGAATAGAAACTCCCCTTTTCCTCCCTGACTGGTGTGAAGAGTAATACACCTTGTCTGCCCAGGACTTTTTAACCTGTTACGCACCATCCGCCCGGTACTGGGCAGATAAACGCGTCATTTGCAGGAAACAACATCTAAGGAATCTTAATATTTAATAAAACTATGAATGTTTTATATCCATGTAACGGGAAGAAACTCAGCTAACTGATCTTTTTAATTTTTTTTCTCCAAAAAAACCCCACAATGCTAACACTCAGCCTCTGAATTAGCCACGAGCGAAAAAATGTAACCTAAAACGGCACTTAAACTCACAATAACTCCCTTATTACTTATCCTAGATGCACAGCCAACCACTCGTTTTTTGGTGTCCTGGAGACACAGAATCTGTGTAAAAAACCTCAATACTCAGTGATAAACATTTGCGACGCTATAAACGAAAGCGTACATCATAACATGTGGAGCTAAGTAGCTAGAAACGCTAACATGGCTTACCTTGGTCAAAACTGGTCTTCAATGGCATTAAAACGATAAAAAAACGATGCTGCAGTTAATCCATAGGTTCATCCAATGTATCTGTGCCCTCTTTTTCTGATAATCCATAAGCAATAAAACTGCTTTTTCGTTTCCAAATGCCAGAGCAAGAGATCTCTTCACTCTGCTGCACATTTACATGCGCACAGCCCCCACATTTTCTCTTCACAACGTGTGTGTTTGGGAGCCTCCCCCTTCGATTCTATTGGCTCTAACGGTCAGAAAGAGGTGTCAACCATCCAAATCGACCAAGGGAGGCCAGAGATATGGAAAGAAAAACATTTTCACCCAAATCACCTCAAAGGTGGGGTGGTTTTGGCTAAACCTCTCTAAAAAGGTAAAATGTCACTTGTTTTGCATCAATCTTGATACAGGGTACTTATTATATGTTGTACTTTGGATTCCTAAAGCTTTTAGTCTACTAACCCATCATCCAAGGATAGTTTTCACTATCTGTAAAAAATAGTTTTTGGACGGACACTATAATTTACAGTTTTTTACTATGTAAAATCTGAATTTTCTTTAAAATAAAAAACATTTATATTGATTCTGACACTTCTACATCCAACTCACAGATGTAACCTTGCTTTGATAAAAGAAATTATTCATATAACCCTTTTAGAAGTTAAGTTGCAGTCATTTGTTTTGGGCATGTCATTTTCAAGCCTAAAACATGAAAAACAGGCTTGGTGCTTAACAGGTTAAGCTTATCGTGTTCATCATCGGAGAGGTGAGTTTCCTGTAAGAATGCGATATGACATTTTGCTCGCTTCAATTGGCTTAGTACTTTCTTTCTCTTAATAGCACTATGTAGGCCTTTAACATTATAAGTCACAACTTTAAGTGATCCCATTGTAGTTTGAAAAAGAGTATTGAATAGCAAAATATAAACAAAACAAAAAGGAGTGGACTGTGAATATGCTTAATACAGCTGTACTATATATTACCATCTTCAGATAGGGCCATTTGGCAGTTTCAATAGTTGGATAATATGGTAGTTCAAGGTTCAAGGTTCAAGGTTCTTTATTGTCAAACTAACATAGCTACAGAGTAATTATGTTGTTGAAAATCTTATGATCAGTAGTGTTGACCTTAAATTGAACTTAGGATCCCGGGGGAACAGGGGGATCAGAATCAGTAGAACAGAGAGAACAAATAAACATGTGTTTATCATCATGTGGTGAGGGGCGGGACCTAGTCCCTAGCTGCTTAAATACAAGCAGCGAAAAGGCAGTTTAGATAAAGTTCGACTGCATTGTGTGCTAAGATATAAGGGAAGTCAGGTGTTACTCAGGCTCCTGCAGAGCTTAATATGTTTTATATTTGAAATAATTAAGCATAACGGCATATACGAGTAATACAAACAAAATAGTGTCGCAAATAATGATTGGGTATGAAATGGTACATAGCCATTCATATATAAAGAACTTATAACAGATATTAATTATCTTATCAAGTGCAATGGTTTTCTTTGGCAAACATTAGTATTCAGAACGGGGTTATTAGCTTAAGTGTGTTTATGTGCGTTATGTGGACTATTTACATACTGGCGTTGTGGTTTTCAATGCTGGTGGTCAGTGTTCATTCACTTCTCAGTCTCTGGGATGACTTTCTTTAGCACGTATTCCAGAGCCTTTGCAGGGTCCAGAAATTCCTTTTCCTCGTCTCTAACTGAGATCCGCATCCGAGCAGGGAACAGAAGTCTGTAGCTAACTCCCTGACGTCCTCGTAGCATCTTCCTCATGTCCGTGAATGCAGCTCTGGCTTTAGCTACGTTGTTGGTATAGTCGGGGAAGATGGATATCCGTTTTCCATTGTAGTTGAGTGGGGCTCTGTCTCGGGCTCTTCTAAGCACCTCCGCTGCGTCTCCGTCATTCTGCAGCTTGGCGATAATGACCCGTGGTCTATCCCCCGGCTTCCACTTCATAAGGCTGCGGTGTGATCGGTCAATTTTGATGTCTCGGTCAAGATGTAGTGCTTCGTTGAGAAGTTTGGAAATAGCTTCGGGAGTGCTCGAGTCTGGCTGCTCATCTACGCCTACTATACGAATATTCCCCCTCCTCATCCTACCTTCCATGTCTTCACTCTTTTCTTGAAGCTCTTTGACTTGGCTTTTCAGGTTTGTTACGACAGTTTGTAGCGAGTTTACTTCGTCAGACCATGTCGACAGGCCTTCCCCTACGTCCTTAATGTCTCCCTTCATTTGATCCATTTCATCCCGAATTGCAATTGTGTTGGTGGTGATTTCTGACCTGACAGCCTGCAGTTCACTTTTGAGGAGGCCAAATTCCTTTGCAAGGGCGTTCTTCACTTCTTCCCGTAACATATTAGCCAAGTCTCCCCTCACGACAGGACGTCTGCCTTGATCTTTTCAGCGGTTATATCTGTGGCTTCGGTCCGGACAGGTGACGCTCCGTTACGGTTAGCTGGAGTACCCTGCGTCGGGGATTGTTCAGGCCTTCTCGTATATTTGTATTTCCGGAGATTTGCCGCCATCAAAGTCGGAATTTCTGACTTAGTTAAGGTTATAATATCTTCAAGCTTCTTTTAGTGAGGTTTAATCTGGTTTTGATGAGAATAACGCCGTTTAAGTATAAAACTCTGCAGGAGCTCTGAAAAAGACGTCTCACTCCATACCCTGCTCACTAGCGCCCCGGCACTTGTCTTTTTAAACTCATAATCTGGTGTTGTGCGCTCCCTGTGAAGCTGCAAGTAAGATTTAAAACAACTGCAGGGTGGGTTGAGTGACCCCTTCTCCCTATCAGATATTGGTTGTGTTGGAGCAGAACACCTATCTGGTGGCTGATAGCCCCCTCTCCGCGCCGTTCGTTGGATGAGGCTTGATCTCTATTTAATAAAGAAAGGAATTGAAAACACCGGAATCAAAAGTTATAACAATTATCTGAGTTTACTGGTAGGAAATAAAACACGTATACTTAGTTGTACAGAGTACTCCGGACTTCAGATTTGTGATGCGATGCGGATACAAGTATCGGGACCAGCCAACTCACCAAACAAGAAGCATTTTACATACAAAAACAACAGTATTCATATTCATATTTTGGGGCGGACATGTGTTAACTTTTTCCTTCCCCTTTTACTCCAAAGCGAATTAGAGAGTCCGTGAGGAGGAGCTGTGTGAGCTGCTCACATCCCCCAGGTGTTTTTACTGGTTGGATTCACTTCTGGTCGGGTTCAATACAGCGAATCAGAGTTCTGACCAGATTCACATAAACTATTCTTTCTCATACAATTAAACCTTGTACACAGATATAATGATGCCCATAAAGAACCTTGAAAAAGAACATGTGTGTGCGCTCTGGTGAAAAGGAGCTGTGTGTGTGTGAAACAGGATCTCTGGGTCAGTGAGTTGTAAGTGAGAATATCATTTCTATATATGTGATTACTTAAAACAGTTCAAACAATACATGTTCACTAAAATACAATTCAAAATAAAACATGTTTACTTCAATACAGTTTAGAATCATATCTTTTTACTTCAATCCCTCTTTTGATCTCACCTCACGAGATCAACATATAGCATTTGAAACATAACCACTGTCATTCTTTTCTACTGTGTCTGTCTCAACATTTATATAAATCCATCAGAAGCTGGGATTTAGAGCACTTTAAACCTTTAGGAACAGTCCACAACAACAACTTCTTATGACAGTGGAGGGAGAATAAAATATGTCTAAAAAAGTTCGTCCTTGTCGGCTGAGTCATCGTACTCTTCCCCCTCCGACGCATAAGCCAACAAGGGCATTTGGTACGAAGGGGAAGGGGCAGCTTTTCCCTCAATGGTGGAACTGATGAGTCTAACACACAATGAGCGGATACAAGGCACACAACAACAACCACATGTCACCAAAATGGCAATAAAAGTAGCCACAGAAATTAGAAGAGACATTATTAAACTTTTCCCTCTTTTGGTAACACATAGTTCTGTAGAATAAAAAATACAAATCCCTTAAATTATGGGATATAAAAATAAAGTTGAAAGTTCCTCCAAAAAATGGATTGTTCAGACAAAGTTCCACACCGGCTATATCAACCTGTTTCAGCGGGAAGTGGAGTTCCCTGTGCCGTCTTGGTTTGCCGTGTCTTTGTCCCCCCAGCCCGCTGACGGCGGCTTCTGGGCTGCCTGCTAGAGAGATGTGGCCGGATTGTTCTCCCCCGGCCCGCTGATGGCGGCCTCCGGGTCGATGCTGGAGAGGTGTCCCGATCTTCCTCCTCCGGCCCGCTGATGGCGGCTTCCGGGTCGACTGCTGGAGAGATGTCCTCCCGATCCTCCTCCTCCGGTCCGCTGATGGCGCCTCCTGGGTCGACTGCCTTGACGAGGGCCAGATCTGTCCTGATGTCATCTAGGGTCCTCGCGACGAGGGCCAGATCTGTCCTGATGTCGTCTAGGGTCCTCGCAGGTGTTTTTCCCGACCGCACACTGGCTCCAGTGGTACCAGTTGTCTCCCTTTCCATCTAGGCGGACGGCATGGGAGGTCCTTTGGGTCACTCGGTAGGGGCCGGAAAACCTGGGGTTGAGCCACTTAGGCCTGATGGCCTTCAGCCAGACGAACTCTGCTGTGTTGGCCTCGTGTTTCTCGGGTCCCCCTTTGGCGTCAGCAACCTGTGTGGAGAAGTCTCATACCAAGCCCTTAAGTTGCTGGAAATATGGTTTTGAACTCATCTCTTCTACTTCTTTAGTGTTTATTGGCGGTTGGCAAACCAACTTGTAGGTGGATTACCACCACCAACTAGACTGGAGTGTGGACAAGAGACTATGCAGAAAACAATAAACAAAAAATTAAATTAAAAATAAAATTAAAAAATTAAAAATTAAAACAAAAATAAAACAAAAAAGGAACAAACTAACAAAACAAAAATAACCAAAGCTAGATTATTTTAAATGTATCAATTTCTCTTAAAAGCAACAAACAAAACAAAAAATAACCAAAGCTAGTATTTTAAATTGATACATTTTTCTTAAAAACGTAATAATCTCACATACATATTCTCTGATGTATATCCTATTCCCCCTTTTTCTGAAATAGAATGCCGTTGACGGTGTTCTTATTTTCAGAAATATCGAGCCTTATACATCAGTTATTAAATATCAGCTATATATTATATATTATTATTACTTATATATCAGGCATTAAATGTCAGCCTTCTTCCAGTCCCCCAGTTTGATCCCACTGTTCTTCTCGTTCAAATTCTAAAAATAATATAATATACAATATGTCCAGCAGATGGAGCCAAACCTTAATTTATCATTAGTCTGTTTGTTTTGTGCCACACCCTATTGGCCACCAGATGGTAGCACCTGACCAGTTGCTCGCGGAAGCTTCCGGAAATTGGAGCTTTTATATAATTTTTTCAAAATCTCCTTCTATGATTGACCTCGTTTATATTATCTGACTTATGTTGATACGTGTTCGTTTGTATTTATTTAATATACTGGGCAATTATTGTCTTTAATTCTAAATTTTCAGTATGTAATTTTTCAGAATATTGTAACACTCCCTGTTCGCCACCAGAGGGCAGCAGCTGACCATGAATGAAGTTGTCCCCGCTCACTGGTACAACAACTCTGTCTCCACTGGAGTACTTCTAGATTTTTCTCTTAATTATTACACAGATTTGACGTAAAAAATCACACAGAGTTTATTCCCTTATACAGTCTGTCCGGCTTTTTGTACGATGTTTATTCCAACAGATAATTGCGGTTTTTAAGCGCCCTTCGACACCCCTCTTTAGAGATGCGACGCTTACATGGAGTTTAATCCCAAAGCACAAAAAATCCTTTATCGTCACATTCAGCCTTCCAGACTATGACTTCGTACTACCTGAATTCTATCTCTGTGTACAGTATGTACTGTGTACGGTGTTCTTAAATTATGTTTGCAGTTTTACATATATTTATCCGTACAGTCAGGCACATTTTTATTGTGCGATGTATATTTCAACAGATAGCGTGACTTCCTGAAGCAAGCTTCTACAACCCCCTCACGGCGATTGCGGCTTCAGGCAAGGAGTCGGAACCCAGTCAACAAAATCTCTTTATCGTCACGTTTAATGAGCCTGATTAACCCCACAGCAAGAGTTGTGATGAGATGCGGTCGTTCCAAATAATTAGTTGGAGGTCGCGTCTCTCTCCTCCTCTATCACCCACCATATAACAATTACAGCAATTTTATACATTTAAAGCACCACGAAAGGTAACCGCATTAATCAATCTTATCATGATCTGCGGGGAATTTAACCCTTCTGTTTTTTACACCTTCGCAGCCTTTAATTAAAGCACTGCAAGCTAACCGTATTAATCAATGTTATTTTGACTTACGGGGAATTTAACCCATACATCTTTTACAGCGTTGCAGCGTTCGTTTTTAGTGGGTCATGGGACGGGACTAAACTACCCGCCTCTTATGAGCACTTTTGTGCGTTAGGTACAGGACTGAATACCCGACTCTAAGCACTATTAATCTACTTCAACTAGAATATGTATTGCATTTCCCATCGTGACTAAGAACACTGAGAACGCTGCTGACAACTCTACATTTTTTAGTATAATCAATCACAGATTTTTGATAGTCAAAACAGGTGTCTGCTCACCTTTTGTATATTGCCATGGTCTTAGTTGTCAACAGTATCTCTGTGTCCTCCCCCTGGACTGGATTCCGTCCCCTGGCTGTCGGTGTTCCTTTCTAGAGATAAGCACTCATCACGTCGGGCAGGTCACCACTTGTTGGAGCAGAACACCTATCTGGTGGCTGATAGCCCCCTCTCCGCGCCGTTCGTTGGATGAGGCTTGATCTCTATTTAATAAAGAAAGGAATTGAAATCACCGGAATCAAAAGTTATAACAATTATCTGAGTTTACTGGTAGGAAATAAAACACGTATACTTAGTTGTACAGAGTACTCCGGACTTCAGGTTTGTGATGCGATGCGGATACAAGTATCGGGACCAGCCAACTCACCAAACAAGAAGCATTTTACATACAAAAACAACAGTATTCATATTCATATTTTGGGGCGGAGATGTGTTGACTTTTCCCTTCCCCTTTTACTCCAAAGCGAATTAGAGAGTCCGTGAGGAGGAGCTGTGTGAGCTGCTCACATCCCCCAGGTGTTTTTACTGGTTGGATTCACTTCTGGTCGGGTTCAATACAGCGAATCAGAGTTCTGACCAGAACGTGAGATTCTAAAGTTTCACAAGGTCAAAGTCAATCTTATCTCTGCCCCGATATCCACTCCCTTACTTTCCCATGGAATTTTTCACATAAACTATTCTTTCTCATACAATTAAACCTTGTACACAGATATAATGATGCCCATAAAGAACCTTGAAAAAGAACATGTGTGTGCGCTCTGGTGAAAAGGAGCTGTGTGTGTGTGAAACAGGATCTCTGGGTCAGTGAGTTGTAAGTGAGAATATCATTTCTATATATGTGATTACTTAAAACAGTTCAAACAATACATGTTCACTAAAATACAATTCAAAATAATACATGTTTACTTCAATACAGTTTAGAATCATATCTTTTTACTTCAGTTGTCAAAAATATGCACCATTACAATGAGTGATCCAAGGCCCCGCATGTCCACCAGGAGGTTCGAGGGTTACTGCCCCTTGAGGCACCTAAGACCTTGAGACCACAGCTCCCCGCCGCGGCTTCGGCAATAGAGGCTTTGAACACCGCCCACTCTGGTTCAATGTCCCCAACCTCCACAGGAATGCCCGAAAAGCTCCGCCGGAGGTGTGAGTTGAAGGCCTCCTGAACTTGGGCCTCCTCCAGACGTTCCCAGTTCACCCAAACTACACGTTTGGGCTTACCAGGTCTGTCCAGAGGCTTCCCCCGCCACTCGACCCAACTCACCACCAGTGATCAGTTGTAAAGTAAACAGATATGGTTCTAAACTGTATTGAAGTAAACATGTATTATTTTAAACTGTATTTTAGTGAACATGTATTGTTTGAACTGTTTTAAGTAATCCCATATATATTGTCTTCTCACTTACAACTCACTGACCCAGAGATCCTGTTACACACACACATACACCTCCTCCCACCAGCACACACACATATTCTTTTCAAGGTCCTTTCTGGGCATCAATATATCTGTGTACAATGTTTGGTTGTCTGGGAAAGAATAGTTTGTGTGAAATATTCCTTGGGAAAGTAAAGGAGTGGATACAGGTGCAGAGATAAAGATTGACTCTGTCCTTGTGTACTTCCGAATCTCACGCTCTGCTCAGAAGAAAACATACTTTTTTCCCAGAACTCTGATTCACTGTATTGGACCCGACCAGAAGTGAATCCAACCAGTAAAAACACCTGGGGGAGTGAGCAGCTCACACAGCTCCTCCCCACGGACTCTCTGATTCGCTTCGGAGTAAAATGGGACGGAAGAGTCAACACATCTCCGCCCCAAAATATGTATATGAATACTGTTGTTTATTCATGAAAAATGCTTCCTGTTTCTGACTGGCTGGTCCCGATACCTGTATCGCACGGCGCTAGAACTGGAAGTCCAGAGTACTCTGTAAACTTGTATAAGTGTTTTGTTTTTTTACCAGTAAAATCAGATTATTGTTATAACCTTTATTCCGGTGTTTTGAATTCCTTCTTTTATTAAATCTAACCAGGCTCATCTAACGAACGGCGCGTAGCAGAGGTGGGCTTTAAGCCACCACCAGAGTGTTTGCTACAACAGTTGACAACTCCGCCCCTCTCTTTACCCGAGTGTCCAAAACATACGGCCTCAGGTCCGATGATACAATAACGAAATCGATCATGGACCTTCTGCCTCGGGTGCTCTGGGACCACGTGCACTTATGAGCATCCTTATGTTCGAACATGGTGTTTTTTATGGCCAATCCATGACTAGCACAGAAGTCCAGTAACAAACCACCACTCCGGTTCAGATCAGGGGGGCCGTTCCTCCCAATCACGCCCCTCCAAGTGTCTCCATCATTGCCCACATGTGCGTTGAAGTCTCCCAGCAAGATTAAAGAGTCCCCTTCAGGAGCCCCATACAGGACTCTTTCCAGGGTCTCCAAGAAGGCCGTGGCCATGGTTGTGTCAGTTACAGAATTTAAAATGATGAGTACAAAAATAACGTATACAAAAATAATAGAAACAAAACGTTGGACTCTTTTTCAGGTGTGAAGCAAAAAATAGGTTTTCACTTTAGTGTTCAATCTATACAAATCTAAAGACAATTCGTCTTTTGAGCTGTTTCTATCTCAATGTCTCTTGATCTTATATATATTTATTGTTTTGTTCCAGCTCTGCCAAATCAGTCCTAACTTCCAAGAATGTTCTGGAAGTTGCCAGTGAAGGGTGATAGGTGGTGCCAATTTGCTCCTTTTTTTTTTACCTTTAAACCGGAGCGCGTTTGAAATTCGTTACAACCTCTCACGGTTCCGACTACCAGGGATCAGCCCACTGTCTTTTGTGAACTTTCACCCTCACCCAATCACCTGGCCGAACAGGAGTCTCTTCTGGTGTCTCGTCTGGTATCTCTGCAGTTTTTCCTAGCCTGTGTAGACAAAACTTGGATAATATTACTCAGAGCTCTGACATATTCATCCACTTCTATTTGTCTAATATCTAAAACTGGACCACTCCCTCCTTGTCTGGGAGGCCCAGGCTTTGGTACCTTTTGTTGTTATGAGACCTATTGTTGACAACATTTGATTATTTATTAACTACAACATCACCGAAATCAATTATCTGATTAATCATGGCATTCCCTCCTTTGAGCATAAAATGCTCAATTAATATTGCAATGATTACCCTATTATGAGTAGGACATGGAAAACCCATAAGTAAATAAAAAATTCTCCTTGTACCCACAAGGCGTACAAAAATATTGTGTGATGTATCGTTTTCCGATGGTATAAATGCATATGTACTAAAAATCTGCCATTAGAACAAAGAATAGTTTACATCTTGTTAGTTCAATAATGGCTTTTGTCATGGTATTATTTATCCTTGTTGCTGCGAAAAACAACACCCTTGGTGTTGCTAATGCATCTAATAGCACTAGGACTAGAGGCTTGGCTGACACTGCTGAGTGCAGCTGAACAAACATGTCATGACAAAATAATATTTCTGTAAACTAGAGGGAAAATGCGAACTATTCTCACAGAGGGTTACATACAGAAGAACATGAAGGGCTGGGCCCCTCACTGAAAGTGAGATATGTTACCTTATGCTGTCACAGTCTGCTCCATCATTCACCAGTAGTTTTCCATTCACCTGTCTCACCTGTTAACCACACCCACGTTTTTGCTCACTCTCTTTCTCTTCTGCACCCATTAGCTTTACTGCCAGTATTTAAACCCTCACCAGACACACACCCATTGCCAGATCGTACTTTGCCTTCATGCTAGTCTTTCACGCGTTTGTTGCCAGATTGCCCACCCGGTTCCGACCCTGCCTGTCCCTGACCTGCCTGCTCTGCCTGTTCCCTGATCCTGCCTGTCCTTGGACTATCCTGCCTTGCCTGCTGTCTGACCCTGCCTGTACCTACGTTGACCGCCTCGCCTGCTCCCTGACCCTCTGCCCGGCCCTGACTCACCTTCTGCCCGCTGTCCTCTGGTTCGTCGGCCTGCACATCATCCGGCTGAAACTGTTCTGCTGGTATTCCTCTGCTCTGGTAGTATTACCAATAAAGTACATTACCAATACTCCTTGGTTTCTCGAGTGCTGCATTTGGGTCCTTCATAAGATCGTGACAGAACGATCTGGCCAGAACATGGACCCAGCGCACTCCTCTTCACCTAAGGACCGTTTCGAGAGAGTTGAGGACGCTCTCCAGAGGCAGGAAGCCTCGATAGCCTCCCTGGCCACCGAGGCTCATCATGCTAACTCTACACACGACCAGACTCTAACCTATTTAGCTGCGCAGCTACAGCAGCTAACGGCTACTGTGCAGCAGCTAGCGGCGGCAGTAGTGGCTGCTCCAGCGCCTCTTCCCATGCCGCCGGCACCCGCTTCTGCATTCTCTCCGATGGGATTTACCCCAGAGCCTCGGGTGGGAACTCCGGAGCGTTACGCCGGGGAACCGGAGGGCTGCAGCCCGTTTCTTACTAACTGTTCTATCCTGTTCGCGCTGCAGCCACACACTTTCGCTTCTGAAGCAGCTCGTGTGGCGTTCACGGTCAATCATCTGACTGGGAAAGCCCGACTGTGGGGCACAGCTGAATGGGAGCGGCAGACACCCGCTTGCTCTTCTTTCCCCGCTTTTTCCGCGGAGCTGCGCAAGGTGTTTGGACCCGTGTCTGTGGGTCCAGACGCTGCAGGAGGACTACTGAGCCTGAGCCAGGGTAATGGATCTGTGGTGGATTATGCTATTGGGTTTCGCACCAGGGGCCGCCTCAGCAACTGGAATTCTGAAGCCCAGTGTGACGCCTATCTGCGTGGCTTGGCGGCTTACATTAAAGATGAGCTGGTGTCTTTTGATCTGCCCAACTCACTGGATGGGCTGATTGAGCTGACTTCCCGCATGGATCGGCGCATCCAGACACGGAGACGGGAGCGACGATCGGAGGGAGTTCAACATGCCTGGGCGCCCCGACATCCGGGTTCGACTGGGACTCCTCCCCTCACTCCAGAGCCGCAACCAGGGGGTGATGAGCCCATGCAGGTGGGTCGCACCAGCCTCACCTTGGAGGAACGTGAACATCGCAGACGAGGTAACCTATGTCTCTACTGTGGCCGGGCCGGCCATTTTGTTTCTCGCTGCCCGGTAAAAGGCAAGGCTCAGCAGTAATGGGGAACATACTGGTGAGCCAAACCCCTGGATTTGTTCCCACTCAGAGACCATTGAGCCACGCCAGGTTGCTATTACCGGATAGCTCTCAGGCTCTTGCAGTTTTTATTGACTCTGGTTCGGACGCGAGTATTATGGACGAAGAGCTTATGCTGCAGTTGGGAATAGACCGGGTTCCCTTATCTCGCCCAGTTCCAGCCAGCGCCTTAGACGGTCACCTGCTGGGGACAGTGACTCATCAGACTGTACCCGTTCACATGCTCCTGTCCGGGAACCATCACGAAACTATTCAGTTTCATGTTCTCCGGTCTCCACATATCCCGCTTATCCTGGGTTACCCATGGCTCCGCCGCCACAACCCTAACATTGACTGGGAGACGGGAGCCATTTTGGGGTGGAGCCCCTCTTGTCATCAGATCTGTCTGAAACAGGCTGCCGCGCCTCAGCGTTCGGTGAACCCCAGCCAAGTTCCGGATGTTACAGGGGTTCCACCGGAATATCTGGACTTTAAGGAAGTATTCAGCAAGACGAGGGCTACTTCCCTACCACCACACCGGCCTTACGACTGTGCCATCGGCCTGCATCCCGGTACCAGCCCTCCCAGGGGTCGATTGTACTCCCTGTCTGCTCCGGAAAGAGTTTCCATGGAGACATACATCAATAACTCTCTGGCGGCTGGGATTATTCGCCCTTCCTCATCACCCGCTGGAGCGGGGTTCTTCTTTGTGGAGAAGAAGGACAAGACCCTAAGGCCCTGTATCGACTTTCGGGGTCTTAATGACATAACTGTAAAGAATCGATACCCACTGCCTCTTATCTCCTCTGCATTCGAGTTGCTGCAGGGAGCAACCATATTCACCAAGCTGGACTTGCGTAACGCGTACCACTTGGTACGTATTCGCGAGAGGGATGAGTGGAAAACCGCCTTCAACACCGCCTCGGGGCACTACGAGTATCTGGTGATGCCTTTTGGACTTACCAACGCCCCTGCAGTATTCCAGGCGTTGGTAAATGACGTGCTCCGTGACATGTTGGACCGACACGTATTTGTTTACTTGGATGACATCCTGATATTTTCCAAGACTCTGAAAGAACACGTGCACCACGTCCAGGCGGTTCTCAAGAGATTGCTGGAGAACTCTCTGTTTGTTAAAACGGAGAAGTGTGAGTTTCACACATCCTCTGTCTCTTTTCTGGGATACATCGTGGGACAGGGGAGCATTGAGATGGATCCCTCCAAGGTTGATGCAGTCACTTCCTGGCCGGTTCCAGACTCCCGGAAGCGGCTACAACAGTTCCTCGGGTTCGCCAACTTCTACCGGAGGTTCATTCGTGGATACAGCACCTTGGCCGTTCCACTCACAGCCCTGACCTCCTCTAAGGTTATGTTCCAGTGGTCCTCCTCGGCTGAGGAGGCGTTCCAGAACCTTAAGGCCAGGTTCACCTCCGCCCCCATCCTCCGAGTACCCGATCCTGAAAGACAATTTGTTTTGGAGGTGGATGCTTCTGATATGGGGGTGGGGGCCATCCTGTCTCAGCGAGCAACTAACAGCCAAAAACTCCATCCCTGTGCTTTCTTTTCGAGGCGTTTGACACCAGCGGAAAGAAACTATGATGTTGGAAACCGGGAGCTGCTAGCAGTGAAGTTGGCTCTGGAGGAGTGGCGTCACTGGCTCGAGGGAACCAGTCAACCTTTCCTGGTGTGGACCGACCACAAGAATTTGGAATACATCCGGTCGGCCCGCAGACTGAATTCCCGACAGGCTAGATGGGCCCTATTTTTCACTCGGTTCAATTTCTCCCTCTTCTACCGCCCTGGTTCTCGGAACATTAAGGCTGACGCTCTGTCTCGTCAGTTTGGGGAGGGAGGTAACATTCCCAGAGGCTCGGACACCATCCTTCCGACTCCTCAGCTCGTCGCCGCCCTTATATGGGAAGTGGAGGAGAGGGTCAAGGCCGCCCTGGATGACCAGCCGGGACCCAGTGCCTGTCCTCCGAACCGCCTGTTCGTTCCGCAGATGTTGAGGTCTGATGTTATCCAGTGGGCCCACAACTCCAGACTCACCTTCCATCCTGGTATCCAACGTACCCGGGAGGTAGTCCAGCAAAGGTTCTGGTGGGCAACACTTAAGGAGGACACCAGGGAATTTGTTAATGCCTGCCCTGTGTGCAATCAACACAAGTCTTCTCACCAAGCTCCTGCTGGTCTCCTACAACCTCTGCCTATCCCTCATCGCCCCTGGTCCCACATTTCTCTGGACTTTGTTACTGGTCTGCCACCGTCCAACGGGCACACTGCCATTTTGACGGTGGTAGACCGGTTCAGTAAGATGGCTCATTTTGTGCCGATACCCAAGCTCCCCTCAGCTAAAGAGACGGCGGAGCTGGTCCTGCTCCATGTGTTCCGGCTCCATGGGCTACCTACCGATGTGGTTTCCGATCGTGGTCCCCAATTTACCTCGGTGTTCTGGAGGGAATTCTGCACGCTCATTGGGGCCACGGTCAGTCTGTCTTCCGGTTTCCATCCTCAATCCAACGGTCAGACCGAAAGGAAGAACCAGGAGATGGAGACAGCTTTACGTTGTATAGTCTCCAAGCACCCAGCGGCCTGGGCTAAACAACTGCTCTGGGTCGAGTACGCCCACAACACTTTGATCAGTTCGGCCACCAAGCTGTCCCCATTTCAGTGTGCATACGGGTTCCAACCCCCTCTGTTTCCGGCCCTGGAGAGGGAGGTTACCTGTCCGTCCGTTCAGGCTTTCATTCGTCGCTGTCACCAGACCTGGAATCAAGCCCGGATAACTCTTGTTCGTTCGGCCAACCGGTACGCCTCCTCTGCCAACCACCGACGTTCCAAGGCACCCGTCTACCAGGTGGGCCAAAAGGTATGGCTGTCCACCCAGGATATTCCTTTACGGGTGGAGTCGAAAAAGCTTGCACCGAGGTTCATTGGACCATTTGAGATTATAAGGATAATCAATCCCGCAGCAGTAAGGCTAAGACTGCCGCGGACTCTGCGGGTCCATCCCACCTTTCATGTTTCCAGGATCAAACCTGTCCGAGAGAGTGCACTGGTTCCTGCGGTCCCTCCCCCACCACCCCCCCGGATGATTGACGGCGGACCTACGTACACTTTCCATCGACTGCTTCGTTCCCGTCGCAGAGGGAGAGGAGTCCAGTACTTGGTAGACTGGGAGGGTTACGGCCCTGAGGAGAGGTCTTGGGTTCCAGCTCGTCATGTGTTGGACCCCCGGCTCATCAGAGAATTCCATCAGCGCAATCCCGAGCAACCTTCTAAGGCCATCACATCGACGGGCAGAGACACAGGGAGAGTCTCTCCACATACTGTCAGCTCTTCCGAGGAGGACAGTGAGGGGCCTGCTTCTGATGAGGACGTCGATTCCCACAGGGGGCAGGAGAAGGAGGCCGAAAGAACTTTTTCAGATGAGTACTAACCCCACCTCCCACCCTCCTCTGTAGATTAGTGTTTAGGGACGTCAGGAGCCGTCCATTAAGGGGGGGGTTCTGTCACAGTCTGCTCCATCATTCACCAGTAGTTTTCCATTCACCTGTCTCACCTGTTAACCACACCCACGTTTTTGCTCACTCTCTTTCTCTTCTACACCCATTAGCTTTACTGCCAGTATTTAAACCCTCACCAGACACACACCCATTGCCAGATCGTACTTTGCCTTCATGCTAGTCTTTCACGCGTTTGTTGCCAGATTGCCCACCCGGTTCCGACCCTGCCTGTCCCTGACCTGCCTGCTCTGCCTGTTCCCTGATCCTGCCTGTCCTTGGACTATCCTGCCTTGCCTGCTGTCTGACCCTGCCTGTACCTACGTTGACCGCCTCGCCTGCTCCCTGACCCTCTGCCCGGCCCTGACTCACCTTCTGCCCGCTGTCCTCTGGTTCGTCGGCCTGCACATCATCCGGCTGAAACTGTTCTGCTGGTATTCCTCTGCTCTGGTAGTATTACCAATAAAGTACATTACCAATACTCCTTGGTTTCTCGAGTGCTGCATTTGGGTCCTTCATAAGATCGTGACATATGCACTAAATTATAAATCAGGAAAATCAATCCAACGTACACCAATTATGCCTGATTCTTGAAACTGCTGTAAAAAACACTACAACCTTTCATCTCAGCGCTCAATTAGTCTTAGTTTATTTAGTTTGCAGCTCATGCCTTAACCTGTTAACCTGTTAAGCACCTAGCCTGTTTTTCATGTTTCAGGCTCGAAAATGACATGCCCAAAACAAATGACTACAACTTAACTTCTAAAAGGGTTATATGAATAATTTCTTTTATCAAAGCAAGGTTACATCTGTGAGTTGGATGTAGAAGTGTCAGAATCAATATAAATGTTTTTTATTTTAAAGAAAATTCAGATTTTACATAGTAAAAAACTGTAAATTATAGTGTCCGTCCAAAAGTTATTTTTTACAGATAGTGAAAACTACCCTTGGATGATGGGTTAGTAGACTAAAAGCTTTAGGAATCCAAAGTACAACATATAATAAGTACCCTGTATCAAGATTGATGCAAAACAAGTGACATTTGACCTTTTTAGAGAGGTTTAGCCAAAACCACCCCACCTCTGAGGTGATTTGGGTGAAAATGGGTTTATTTCTATATCTCTGGCCCCCCTTGGTCGATTTTGATGGTTGACACACCCTTCTGACCGTTAGAGCCAATAGAATCGAAGGGGGAGGCCCACATACACACTCATTGTAAAGAGAAAAGGTGAGGGCTGCGCCTCTCGAAATCTAGGTTAGAGTGGAGCGAACTTTCCTTCTGGAATTTGGAAACTAAAAAGCAGTTTACTGCTTATGGATTATCAGAAATAATTTCAAAGAAGGCACAGATACATAGGATGAACCTATGGATTAACTGCAGCATCGTTTTTTTTATCGTTTTAACGCCATTGAAGACCAGTTTTGACCAAGGTAAGCCATGTTAGCGTTTCTAGCTACTTAGCTCCACATGTTATGATGTACGCTTTCGTTTATAGCGTCGCAAATGTTTATCACTGAGTGTTGAGGAGGGCACCACTAGATTCAGTGTCTCCAGGACACCAAAAACGAGTGGTTGGCTGTGCATCTAGGATAAGTAATAAGGGAGTTATGAGTGAGTTTAAGTGCCGTTTTAGGTTAAATTTTTTCGCTCGTGGCTAATTCAGAGGCTGAGTGCTAGCATTGTGGGTTTTTTTTGAAAAGAAAAATTAAAAAGATCAGTTAGCTGAGTTTCTTCCCGTTACATGGATATAAAACCTTCATAGTTTTATTCAATATTAAGATTCCTTAGACGTTGTTTCCTGCAAATTACGCGTTTATCCGCCCGGTACCGGGCGGGCCGTGCGTAACAGGTTAAGTACTTGGATGGAATTATTAAGTTATCAAAGATGAATTACTAATCCACTGAATAGTACCTTTGTATTCTTTATAAAAATATCCTATGTTTAATACTTCAAAGTGTCCACTAAAATGTATAACAATTGTTATGTGAGTGCTTTTAACTGTTAGAAATGCAAATGCAATTTATAATGTAAAAACGCTTTAAATGTAATACATAAGACTCAAACAGCAGTGAATTAAATGTATTTTAGAGTCTGTGAAATAATATCTGTAATGTACGCTACTTTTAAATATAAATGTGAAATGTAAATATTCTAGGTTGCAGAATGTATTAATTGCAATACATTAAATCAAAAACCTGTGTGTTTATACACACGTTTATGAAACAGTCCTATGTGTGATGAATCTGACTTTAAAATCTGGTAATTTCATTTTTTTAATTTAAAATATTTAGAATGTAAAAAAACAAAGATTTTGCAAATTAAGAAAATCAGACATTTTTCAAATTAAAAAATCAACAGAGTATGGTAAATATGAAAATAGGAATTATGGTGAAAATCCAAATATACTGTGTATAGTGTATACTCAAGTTTATGAAATTATGCAAATGTCATAAAATGTGTTAACTTCAATACTTCAATAAAGAACAATGTGTTTGTGTACTCTACAGTCTAGGTCGAAACCCTATTATGTAAGGATTCTTATTTTAAAATTAGAAACCACATGTAATCTCTATCTGTGTGTGGTGAAGTATGTGTTAATTTATAACACTTGAAATTAAACTTCAGCATATAATAGTAATTCTGACTAAAATGTGTTATGTGTCGTATTTATACGTTTTTACTACTGTAATGTGCAACAATTTAGTACAACCAGCAGAGTGCGCTGTTGTAATTTTCAGTTTCATCCACCAGAGGTAGCTGTAGTAAAATTGACTTCTATTTAACACGAATAAGCTTCTGTTTCTTAAAAATAACTTTAAAATGGGAAGAAAATTACAATATGGTTCAGTCCAACTTTCCTAGTGATTAAAACGTCTAAACACCCTTGAGCAATTGGAAACAATAAAGCATAAACACGCCAAAACACATTTGAAAGCACAAATATTTCAACATTCAGTTTGGAGAGCTTAAGATCCAATATCTGACAACACACTGCACAGTATAGAATACAATAATCCTTCTTAACAAACACAAAACTCCAACTACAATATTTATAGATAAACCGATTTAGCAAAATGAACTATTTTCTAATTCAAAATGTGACAAAAGAACAATGATTTGTCTTTCACAAGATGGTGGTCAGAAAGAATGACTTTTGACCTCTGTTGGAGCAGAACACTTATTGTGGTGGCTGATAGCCACCCCCTCTGCTACGCGCCGTTCGTTGGATGAGGCTGAAATCTCTATTAAATAAGAAAGGAATTGAAAACATCGGAATCAAAAGTTATAACAATTATCTGAGTTTACTGGTAGGAAACCAAACACATATACAAGTTATACAGAGTACTCCGGGCTTCAGGCTTGTGATGCGGTTTTACAGGTAGACAGACCAGCTTTCAGAAAAGAGAAGTATGGACTCCAGGTTTGTGATGCGGTTTACCGTCTTCTAGCACCAGCTTTCAACAAACCAGAAGCATTTTACACTCAAAAACAACAGTATACATATCCCTATTTTGGGGCGGAGATGTGTTGACTTTTTCCTTCCCCTTTCATTCCAAAGCGAATGAGAGAGTCCGAGAGGAGGAGCTGTGTGAGCTGGTCACATCCCCCAAGTGTTTTTACTGGTTGGATTCACTCCTGGTCGGGTTCAATACAGCGAATCAGAGTTCCGACCAGAACGTCAAATTCCTAAGTTTCACAAGGTCAAAAGTCAACCCTTATCTCCCCCAATCTTAACTCCATTCCTTTTCCATGAGAGTTTTTCACATAAACTATCCTTTTTCAGACATTTAAACCTTTCTCCACATATTTAAGGAGGTCTTTAACGACTTTAAAAACAACATCTGTTGTGGAGGGGTAAAAAGGAGCGGTGTAATGATGTCTTTAATGACTTTAAAACCAACATCTGTTTTTAGGGGTGAAAAGGCCAATATGTGTGTGTGACACAGAATCTCTGGGTCAGTGAGTTTGAAAGTAAGAATATCATTTCTATATATATGATTACCCAAAACCGTTGTGATTACCTATAACAGTTCAAACAATACATGTTCACTAAAATACAATTCAAAATAATACATGTTTACTTCAATACAGTGTAGAATCATATCTTTTTACTTCACCTCATGGGGTAAAATGGATGACAAAGAACAAAGGAATCTTTGGCCGTGTCTCAATTCAGGGGTTTCATCCTTCGAAGGGTGCATTCGTAGACCGCATACGTCACTTCCGCCGAAAGAAGGCTGTCCCAATTTAAAAAAAAGACGAGACTCCTCCGAATGCGGCCCACGAATGCAGCCTTCTTTTCCCCAATTTGAAGGATACATCTGATGTACACTCCGCGGCCTACCATATCCCAGGGTGCAATGCGCGAGGGAAGAGTGAGTTTTTTTCAAATGAAATGGCTTCCGGTCTCCCCAGCAGAGTGGATTTAAAAGCAGCAGCAAGCGGAGGAATCACTAATAAATGTGAGTATTGGGTTTTAACTTACTTTAAATTAACTAATGTCACACACGTCAAACCCAAGGGGCATTAAAATGTACATTTTCGTTAAATAATACGGATAAATATGTGACGCTAACTAGCTAGCTGGACGTACTGCACTGTTTACACTTATTTTTAATTCAATTCAGAAGTTTACTAAAGTCATACAGACATCTTGGCTCTGTTATAGATAAGTTATAATGTATATTACATAAATAGACCAAAGTGAAAACATTTAGACCGGTATAGCCTACAGTACGGTGGGATTTATAAAAGGCTACCCTGACGTGTAGCTGCTGTTAGCTTTATTTATTTCTCTGACATGTTGCAATGTTTTACTGTTTATTAAACTTTGGGACAACATTACAACCTTTGTGTTCAGCTCATGCTGCTTTGAGGTAGGGCTAAAAGAAAAGCCTATTTTAAATATTTCCACCAGATTTGATAATCTTTTATTTAGGTTAAAGTGTATTTAATGTATCCTAATCCCATAATAATAAGATAATCACAAATAGACAGCAGCCTTTTGCTTGATGTTAGTTTGTGCAGTGCTGTCAAAGGGATGCAGGTGTGACTGTCTTCATATCTTTAGTTTTTTAAAAACCAGAACAGTACATCATTTTGAATGATCCTTTAGGGATTGTTTGTCTGAAATGCTTAGAGTTACATTTTGCAATAATACTTCTGCAACCCTGTGTTTAATATGATTAATTCACTTTTTTATTTTTCTCTTGTTTTTCTCTGTAATTAGGATAATTCTGGAGAAATGGATCTGCTGGAGAAGGACCCCTAATCTGAAAAGTGCACAGCGGATCATCAGGACAGAGCTGCCATCCACCTGGACCCCCCGTGGTGCTGAAGAAAGCAAAACGGCGATCAGGAACATCCTCCACCCAGACCTCTGCTTACTGCCGTCCTAGACTTGTGTCTTAGTTTCAGAATTAGATTTTGTATGTGTCCTTTCTTTTAATAGATATGTAACAATTATAGCTTGAGTCTGTCTGATTCCCCAAACAACTGCTTCTATATACTTGCTGCACATATAATACAAATAAACAACTCCATAAACACACTTTTGCTGATATTTGTGTTACTGCTGGTGATGTTAAATAACATGATTGATTTCCTCTCTCAATGATGAAAGTTATAATAATAGAAGACATGAAGCTGCAGAGAGAGGATGGATATATTCTTACCTCTACTTTGTGATAAGATGAAAATACAATATTAAATTGTAATTGTTAAACACATTGTTTATTTCATTTACTGAGGTTTTAACCATTATTTACAACATGTATACATAAGCAGTGGAATAATAGGATATCTCTAGGTCATTAAACTGTCTTCAGTTTAATTTTATTAATACAAAAAATAGGTAATAGAAAATGTTTAATTGTGTATTTCAGCAGAGCGGGGGGTCGCGGTGCTGCTGGACCTGGAGGTGCTGACCTGGGGTCTAGAGATGGGCGAGTCCTGATTCATCCGGATCATTAACCCGGATCCTAGAAATGAGCTGGTCATGACGAGTCTCCCCTCTCCATTAACCCGAGTCCTTGAGTCCCACACTTGGTGTGACGTACAAATTAAAACTATAAATTGCGTCACTCGCTACTCTCTTTATAACATGTAAAATCACATTACAACGTACCCCAAGTCCATCTACCTACCCTTTAGCAAGTATACAGGATAGCTGCCAGAAGTGATCGTTTGGCTCAGGGGAGGGGACGCGGATCAGTGAAACTTCCTGCAGACTCGTGGGGACTCAGAGGAGCCGACGGCTCCAACAGCAGACTCGCAGATTCGCAGATTCGCAGATTCGCAAATCCTGACTCGCTGCAACACACAGCAGACTCGTGCGGACTCAGAGCCGTATATAGCAGCAGATCCAGAGATCCAGCAGACTCGTCGTCATGCACGAGTCCACACAGCAGACTCGGATTCGCAGATTCGCAAATCCTGACTCGCTGCAACACACAGCGGATCAGACTCGTGCGGACTCGGAGCCGTAACCATATAGCAGCAGATCCAGAGATCCAGCAGACTCGTCGTCATGCACGAGTCCACAGCAGACTCGGATTCGCAAATCCTGACTCACTGTGTGTGCAACACACAGCAGAGCAGACTCTTGCGGACTCGGAGCCGTATATAGCAGCAGATCCAGCAGACTCGTCCTCATGCACGAGCAGACTCAGATTTGCCAAATCGCAAAATAACCCTTTTTTTTGTGATCAACATTTTTTATTAAAGCAAAATACACTGTGTAGCGGAGGTTAATTATAACGTCAGTTTAATAGATAGATAGATAGATAGTACTTTATTGATCCCAAATTGGGAAATTGTTGTTGTTACAGCAGCATAAAAGGCATTTTACAATAAAACAAAACTACAAAATATACAAGAATAGAAATAAAAATAAAATATACATGTCGAAATAGAAAATATACATGCAGATATTATATATATATACAAATATATATATTCAAAATATATGGAATAATAATATGCTCGTGAAATGCAACAACTTTTCGGTTTCACCAATAGGATTTCTACGGTCTTGGTCATGCTGACTCATATGACTCAAATGACTCGTATGATCCGGATCTCTTCAATGACTGACTCAGAAGACCCTGAGTCCGTAAAATGATCCGGATTTGCCATCTCTACTGGGGTCAGTGGGACATCATCTGGGCAGGTTTAGGGGAAGAAGGAGAATATAAACTGTTATGATCACAGCTATTAAGATTAGAACAGTAATATTGTTAAGAATCAATCTATACAACATGCTTTTGTTCATTTAAAAAACATATTGTTTTATTAGTACAGAAAAATTAAGACTTATTTTAAATATGAAATAATATGATTAAATTACATCGGCTATATATAATTTATATAATATTTAATTTATAATTTCTCTTTATTTCATCGCCGATGGTGATCTCCAAAAAAAGTAAAAGTAAAAGTAAAGTTTCTGGATCCTTTTCAGCTGAGTTAGCTTGTAAACTAATTTGCTAGCAGGCTGCTGGATTAAACCGAACAGCGCGTATCACGTGACGTAAATACGAAGCGCTCCGTAGATTAGACCGTCTCATTTCGTAGGCCACTCGGTCCAGCCTACCCGGTCTATGTGGGCTGGGTCCTCCGTGGACCGCGTAGGCTGCGTACTCCGAAGGGTGCAGCCCCTGAATTGAGACACGGCCGCGGGGTCAAAACAAGATGGATACTGATTAATTTGACCTCTGAACTGAAGAACAAAGAGCTTTATACTTAACCCAATGGACTCTCACAGATGAGATTAGTCATGAGGTGGCTGATCTTTAAATGAACCGTAACAAAGAAAACCACGTGTGGTATGTTATAGTTTAGAAATACAACACAAAACAACACTTTAGATATAATTGTTATTATTTTAAACTAGTTTACTATGAAAATGGACCTCAAATCCTTACGTTATAAACCTCCACCCTAAAACGTAATATTTAACTTTATATTCACTATGATTATCTGTTGTTGTTTAACACGCTATTATGGGACTAAATGTGGAAACAAATCATGGACTATTAAAAGACTATCGTCTATCTAACGTAATCATGTCGTAGTACTCCCTTCGTAATACACGCGCAATACTTGGTAAAAACACAACAGAATAACCAAGCCTCAAACCTTTATCAGGCCTAAATAAACTTGGACTTTTTTAGCTTATTCTTAACAGCCTCAAACTGTTTTACAAGTGACACCCACTTCAATTTATCAGCCTTAAACTGCCTTTCTAGGTCTCCAACCTCTAATACACACTTTTAATTAAAAACACACATTAATATTTCCTGCTTAAAAAAACACACACACACATTAAAATCATGCAGCGTCAATGAAAGAACAAAGAAAAGGAAAAAGACTCACCCTGTTTGCTTCAGAACAACAGAACATGTGTGTGTGTGTGTGTGTGTGCGTGCGTGCGTGCGTGCGTGCGTGCGTGCGTGCGTGCACGTGTGTTCACGCACATAGTTGACAATGCAAAATTGTGGAATGTCACCTCAGGCTCCTCTCCCTCAGGGGCTTCTATCTCAGGGGCCTCTCCCTCCTCTCCCTCCTCTCCCTCAGGTGCCTCTTGATCGCTGTTGTCTTACATTTCTGAGACATCTTCCTCTATCTCCTCTTCATCTGGTTCAATCTCCTCTTCATCTGGTTCAAAAAATGTGTCCAGAGCCTCTCGTACAGAAAATCGCCTAATCGGTCACCTGCTCATTGTGTCAATGAGTCACATGTGAGCAAGGCACAAATATAACTGCTTGAGAGACAGTAAGGGAGGCGCATTTAGCGCGAGAAAGTGAGAGGTTTGTGTTTCTCGAGGGGCACAGAGCTTGCACCTGTGAGAAGGTATGATACATTGTATCATACAGCGCCAGAAAGGGAGAGGTTCCCGTAATGTGTGTGTGTGTGTGTGTGTGTGTGTGTGTGTGTGTGTGTGTGTGTGTGTGTGTGTGTGTGTGTGTGTGTGTGTGTGTGTGTGTGTGTGTGTGTGTGTGTGTGTGTGTGTGTGTGTGTGTGTGTGTGTGTGTGTGTGTGTGTGTGTGTGGAGATGTTTTCCATCTGCAGGATGAACATAATACACTCATACCCATTCATTTTCTATGGCGGTCAATTCTGACCGAAAACATCATGGGTGTTTCACTGTCAAATAAATCACTCAAAATTCAATGCAATTGGTGATCATCAAGTGTATATGTTCAGAGGCCTAGTGTGGAGGATAACATAAGGTATTGAGGCAATTGTATGAAAAACACAATATTTATGATTAAAACAAAAGTCATTCGGTCACTTTTGACCCGAAACGCAAGATAAGGGAATGCTCTGGTTTTTGGACAAAATTAACATGGGATCACTCCAGTCACCGGACGTACTTCGTCTCACTGGAATAGTAACGGTCATAGTGAATATAAATGACGGGAGAGTTTTGAAAGAGACAAAACACTGTTCCATACATTTAAAAACACTTAAACAATTAAACAATGTTTACCCCAGGATTCTGGCCTCTTCCCTGGCTTGTAAAGTGCAGTTATGCGCCATGGAGGTATTCTGATATTTTCAAAATGTAGCACTTTCACACTTTCACAGGGAATAGCGGAGTTATGGCAGAGGGTCAGATTCTGAAAATACGATTTGAGAACAGGGCTCTGATCAGGGCTAAAGTCTTGTTAGAAACTGGTGAATCTGTTTAAATGCAGGCAGCATAGGCACTGCTTTTAGCAGGGTCTCAGAGAGCCATAGACCCAGGGTACAGCACATCGCTTTCTTACCCATAAAACAGGGCTCTGATCAGGGCTAAAGTAATGTTATAAACTGGTGAATCTGTTTAAATGCAGGCACCTGCATTCACACCTCCAGGGCGGAGACCGGGAAAACCAACTCTCTTTGCCCGCTCACAGAGCCCCGAAGGACGGACTAGAGACCTCCAGCATGTCCCCATAACAGTGGGACTCTGTTTCTTTCACAGCTCCAGCAGAGACCAGGGGAAAATCACCTCTCTCTGCCCGCTCACAGAGCACCGAAGGACGGACTAGAGACCTCCAGCACCAGTCCCTAACAGGGGGACTCTGTTTATTTCACACCTCCAGGGCGGAGACCGGGAAAATCACCTCTCATTGCCCGCTCACAGAGCCCCGAAGGACGGACTAATTACCTCCAGCATGGGCCCCTAACAGTGGGACTCTGCACCTCCAGCAGAGACCAGGGGGAAATCACCTCTTTTTGCCCGCTCACAGAGCCCCAAGGACGGACTAATTACCTCCAGCATGGGCCCCTAACAGTGGGACCTCCATAACCTTGCACACCCTGAGTCCCCGGGCCCCCACAGTTAAGCACTCCCCCACGGACTAAACACAGGTATTCACACCCACCAGAACCTCGTGCCCCTGGTGACCTTACAAGGGGGTGGTTTTATGGTGCTTCTGTGTCCGCCCATCAGCATCCATATTCGGCCTTCTTCACGGCATCACCCCCCCCTTCTGTGGAGGGTATTCTCGTGCCCCTGGTGGTCTTACAAGGGGGTGGTTTTATGGTGCTTCTGTGTCCGCCCATCAGCATCCATATTCGGCCTTCTTCACGGCATCACCCCCCCTTCTGTGGAGGGTATTCTCGTGCCCCTGGTGGTCTTACAAGGGGGTGGTTTTATGGTGCTTCTGTGTCCGCCCATCAGCATCCATATTCGGGCCTTCTTCACGGCATCACCCCCCCTTCTGTGGAGGGTATTCTCGTGCCCCTGGTGGTCTTACAAGGGGGTGGTTTTATGGTGCTTCTGTGTCCGCCCATCAGCATCCATATTCGGCCTTCTTCACGGCATCACCCCCCCTTCTGTGGAGAGTATTCTCGTGCCCCTGGTGGTCTTACAAGGGGGTGGTTTTATGGTGCTTCTGTGTCCGCCCATCAGCATCCAAATTCGGCCTTCTTATTAGCACCACCACCCCCCTTCTGGGCTGGAGGTTCAAACACTTTAACTTTTGTTCACCCTCCTCTGGCTTACACCTCCTCCGCCAACACTTGAGCGCTCATCACAGGGTTCAGCACCAAGGAGAGTGCCTCCCCGGTGCTGATGGAAAGTGGCACTTTATCTGCCCCTGGTAACCATCAAGGTTATTGTTTTTTTTTTATTTTTTATTTTATTTGAACAAAAACCACAGTACACAGAGCCTAAAACATAAACTATTTACACGTACTACTGCTGCTATAACAGTACTACTACATTTCTTAACCTACGTTTTAAAGTGCAGTTATGCGCCCTGGAGGTGTTGCACTATTAACAAAATGTATGCCCAGGATTCTGGCACCTTCCCTGGCTTGTAAAGTGCAGTTATGCGCCCTGGAGATATTGTACTATTTACAAAATGTATACACAGGATTATAATAATAATTATATACACGGTATACATATTCACAATGTTTAGCGGGATTCAGGGGACCAAATTAGGCGTCTAATTCTTACGGTGCACCAGGGCAAACAGGTTGAGTCCACGGCCCCTGTCCCATCATCAGGAGTGTCAACCAGCCCCGGTCCCGAGTTCATTGGCCTCTTTCCCTCCCGCTTCCGCTTCCGCTGCTGCTGCCGCTCCAATGACCCATCAGGTGAAGATGATGGAGCAGTACTGTTATAGCAGCCCTCTTCGGAGGTCTCCCCATCTGACAGCGGTAGACATCCTTCTGATGATGATGCAGCTGCTGCCGCATCTGATGACGCCCTGAACATGGAGCGGATTCTCAATGCCTCCTTTATTCCTGGCGCATTCGCGTAGAACCGGTCCGCCGTGGTTACGTCGTGACACATAAACCTGGCGAGAATCGACCGGCTTTCTGGATCTTGGTGATGCTTGATATTGTCAGCCAGGGCAGTGCGCAGGATTGTGAAGGTGACGGCTGTTTCTAGCCCAGCATCAGCCCATGCCCTCTTCAAGTGAGCATTCAGGTTCTTGGAGGCCCGATTCCCCCTTGTGAAAAGGAAGAATTCATTCTGAGGACCCAGCAATGCCTCTTTAATCCCCATCCACCGCATGACCCAGCTAAACTCCTCTACTGTAAGCGCCAGCTGTGCTTCGCCATATGTCTTGGCCGTCTTGTGATCCTGCACATGGATGATGTAGCCCTCAGCAGTTCCCCTTATGGCTGCCTCTAAGACCTCACTGTTTTTCATGTTTGCGTACACGCCCGTACGGTGGCCATACAGGAGGCTCCAATGGAGGGTGAGATAGCCATAGAGAAGCTTCTGGGTGGTTGAGGTCGGCGTGCCGGCCATCAGGTCGAGGAGCTCCGGGATGCGCTTCTCAGCGGCCGCCATGGCGGCGAGAAGCTCCGCCTGGCTCGGCAGACGATCCAGTTTGTTCCTCTTCACCTTAAACTGATGTAGAGTGACTGCCTTATTCAAGTGTTTCATGTTGGCTTTCACCTCTCTCATTATGTGGGTCATATCAGACTGGGTGAGCTTGCACCCCCGGGGCTTTGACTCAGACATGTACCCCATGAACTGGTGCACATTCTTCAGGAAGAACTCTGATGTTGTGACTGCCCGGCCCGGCTTTACAATATACTCGCTCCAGCCACAGATCATCTTCATGTTTCTTAGGAACAGCCAGTCTGACAGGCGGTTAACACCATGGGCCATGTATACTATGAAGTTCTTTATCCGGCTGATCTTCGACACAACATTGTCTTTCTGTTTTACTGTCGGAGCGACACCCAAACAGTGATCCAAGTATGTCTGAAGGTACGCCTCCATGCTTCTAGGCAACGTGATTTCACGCATGGTATTCCCCCGTCCACACCCAGTGGACCAGTAATTTGAGGGAGAGGGCAAGTCATTAGCCAGCTTAGAGGCACGGGTCTTCCGGCATACAGGGGTCTCGCTACCGGAGGCTACTGCAAACATGACAGTTTCCACCGGGGTCTTCAAAGGGGTCTCGCTACCGGAGGCTACTGCAAACATGACAGTTTCCACCGGGGTCTTCACAGGGGTCTCGCTACCGGAGGCTACTGCAAACATGACAGTTTCCACCGGGGTCTTCACAGGGGTCTCGCTACCGGAGGCTACTGCAAACATGACAGTTTCCACCGGGGTCTTCACAGGGGTCTCGCTACCGGAGGGCTACTGCAAACATGACAGTTTCCACCGGGGTCTTCACAGGGGTCTCGCTACCGGAGGCTACTGCAAACATGACAGTTTCCACCGGGGTCTTCACAGGGGTCTCGCTACCGGAGGCTACTGCAAACATGACAGTTTCCACCGGGGTCTTCACAGGGGTCTCGCTACCGGAGGCTACTGCAAACATGACAGTTTCCACCGGGGTCTTCACAGGGGTCTCGCTACCGGAGGCTACTGCAAACATGACAGTTTCCACCGGGGTCTTCACAGGGGTCTCGCTACCGGAGGCTACTGCAAACATGACAGTTTCCACCGGGGTCTTCCCAGGGGTCTCGCTACCGGAGGCTACTGCAAACAGGACAGTTTCCACCGGGGTCTTCACAGGGGTCTCGCTACCGGAGGCTACTGCAAACATGACAG